>NC_142798.1:21998743-22053743 GCF_049724085.1 Artemia sp. Qi Xiang Cuo | reverse complement strand
TACACATCCCAAATCATAGGTTTCAGACAACTCACATCAACGAAAGACGGGTGCTCGGGGAGAGCCTTTGAGGGTTTGTGGGTCCCTTGAGGGTCGGTGGTCCTTTGGGAGCTCGGGCGAACCTTTGGGGACCGGGGGATGGGCTTTGGGGGCCGGGGTTGGCATTTGGGGGTCTGGGTGGGCCTTTGGGGCACCGGGAGGGCCTTTGGGTGCCTGGGGGACATTTGGAGACCGGTGGAGGGCCTTTGGGACCCCGTTGGTCCTTTGGGAGCTCGATGTGCCTTTGGGGGGCCCGGGGATGGCATTTGGGGTTCTGGGTGGGCCTTTGGGGCGCCCGTGGCCCTTTGGGAGCTTGGGGGGCCTTTGAGTGTCCGGGGGGACAGTTGGGAGCCTGGGGGACATTTGGGGCCTGGGGATGGCCTTTGAGGGTCTGTGGGTCCCTTGAGGGTCGGTGGAGGGCCTTTGGGAGCTTGGGGGGCCTTTGAGGACCAGGGGCTTCCTTCGGGGTTGGGGTAGGAGGATTGGAACCCTTTGGGGTTGGGTTAGAGGACCTCACAACACTGTTCAAATGAAACTTGTGTATTATAACGACCACACTCAAATTCTCTTCTAAAATCTCTTCAAACATCTTCTTTTAAAATGTCTCTATCTGTTTCGCCGAAATAGTTCCATAACCTGTCTAAAACGGTTTCGCCCAAATAATTCCTAAACGTAAATTCAGCGTGTTCCTTTGTTATTGGCATCTCTGCGCTAACGCATTTCAAATTAATATGAAACCTTTTCGCGCGCTAAAACAATTCATCGCTAAGATGTTTCTTGCCTAATTGTTTCCATGGCCTTTGGTTATTAATATCCTTTGGAGTTCGACCAGTAGAACTGTTCCCGAGGCAAAGACATTAATGATTTGGATCTATTCCTGGAGAAATGTTTCTAGGCGAAAATTTTTAAAGTCTGACAGATGATGTCATTGATTGATTGATCTGTCAAGAAAGGGGAAATTAATTTGTTGTTTCTAAGGGTAATTATTGATTCACGATAGGTGAATTGAGGTCGACAGCACAGGTGTTCTGACTCGTGACTACACCACGTGGTTTATGGTTTTCTCAGTGAGAAAGTTCCTGTTTTTTCAAATTCTCACTGACAAAAACCATAAAAACATACAAAAATGTGATAAAGTTCCTGTTTTTCAAATTCTCACTGACAAAAACCATAAAACATCCATAATTTGATGTTGACATCCGAGAAAAACATCAAATAAATCGAACAACACACATATCCATCCATGAAAACATACATAAATGTGACAAAATTCCTGTTTTTCAAATTCTCACTGACAAAAACCATAAACCACGTGGTTCTCGTGTCAATATATGGTGTTAAAAAAAGTTGTAGGTGGCAGCAGGGGTGTCGTCCCGGAGTCGGACCCCCATCTCTACTAATGTTTTCTTATGGATGCACTTTATTCAGATTTTAATAAACGATTTGATTACATATCAAAAATGAATATGCCTGACTGGATTTTGGATCCTTTTTTAAGCGCAAATAGAAGATTTTCTACAGTTACAAGAAGAATTGATGGAAGTAACTACAAATGATGAATTGAAATTTAAATTCAAAAGTGGCTACCAACAATTCTGGCTGCAAAAGGAGATCCCTACGGCAGGGGCGGATCCAGAATTTTTTTTTTAGGGAGGGGCGCAAAATAGGTTGATCCGAAATTTTTTTTAGGGGGGTGCGCGCGCAAAATAAGTTAATCCGAGATACTTGCATAAGGAGCAAGTTTAATTAACGCAAATTTGAGCTAATTAAGTAAATTACACAACTTTGGACTACGCCAGGGGGGCGTGCCCCCGCTCCCCCCTAAACCCCCCTGTATCTGCGACTGCCCTACGGCTTATCCACAAATTTTGGTTGTCATTCAAAAATTGTTGATTGAATTTCTATTATTATCCTTAGTGGAGCGTGGATTCAGTGCGGTAACCAATTTATTAACAAAAAAAGAAACTGATTGCAAATAGTCGATTGTGGTGATTTAAAATTACTGCTGACGAAGATAGAACCGAAAATTGCGAAATTGGTAGCAGCACACAAGGTTCATCCTTCACATTAAAATTAAAACACTTTTTTGTATCATCTTTATTCTGAATTTAAAAAATAGTTTCATAATTTTAAAGTTCGATGTTCTTAACTTACAACTTTCTTTACTATATTTTACAAAAAACGTACATACAATAATGATGTAGAATAATTTAGCTGTCTTGCATAGAATGTGAAGACTGAAGAGAAATTAACGAGTAAACAACTAATTCTAATAATGATCATTACCGTATTTTAATAAATAAATCATCAAAAGTTTCGGGACAAAACCTTCCGATCATCAGTGGTGTACTAATTTTCTAGGACCGCAAGTCAGTATATTGAATTTTACAGACATATTGTATTTTATTACAAATATGATATGTCTGTAAAATTCAATATACAGACTTGCGGTCTTAGAAAATTAGTACACCAATGATGATGGAAAGATTTTTTCTCGAAACATTTGATGATTTATTTATTAAAATAATGATCATTTTCAAAATTAGTCTTTTACTCGTTAATTCCTCTTCTCACAGATACAATTATATTTATATCCCTTATTAATTGCTATTAAAATAAAATAAATCCAGGGGGCGCTAGGTAATATTTTTTTCTGGAAAGGGCGGGTAGGTCAAATAAGTTTGGAAATCACTGCCCTAGATTATTCCTGAGATAATGTACACACCATTTTTACAACCTGGACTCACATAGTAAATTTTTACTTAGTTCAATATCCCCCTCAACATTCAATGAAGTTTCAAGTAAATACCATCAGCCGTTTCTGAGACACTGCAGAAAAGCCAGGGGCGGATCCAGCCTTTCGTTCTAGGGGGGAGGCGATTCTTACCGAAGATTGGGGGTAGTATCCATTTTGTCGGCCAAACAAGGCTGATTTTTTTCGCGTTTTAAGTTGGTCTCTTATTTAACGAAAATTGGGTTTTCAAATATTACACTAATGCTTACAAAAACTGTACTTGATCAACTGACAACTGTTTACAAGAAAAATTCAAGCCTCCTAGCTCCACTGTTTGCAAACCTGTCGATTACTCTGTCAATGCTGATATAAATGTCACGGTGCAAATTAAGGAGGGCCAAACCAATGAGTCTAGTTTGCCCCATCTGTGCTCTGAGCCAGATTTTCCAGTTTGCGTAAAGTTGAGAAGGAACGCTCGGCAGATGCCACGCTCAGTGGAAGAGATATGAAATGAAAATAGGAAGAAGTGAGCTGACTTAAAGATATAGGTCGCTGTCACATTCCTTGGCAGTTTCTTCCGCTGAAAAATACCTCCTTCTCTTTTAACCCAAAGCCATCTACTTCTCCGCACATGCGCTTCTGCCAAAACAAGCGTTGCACTGGTAGACTGCAGGGTTAAACCAAGAAATTGACCGTACATGCTAGAGACCTCTTTGATGGAAGATTGCAGCAAATCATCAGTTAAATTCACAATATTTGATGGCAGCAGTACGGTTAACCGGAAAGAGTTCAGCATGTCTCTTGAGAGTGGGCTCTTTAAGTCACTTATGACTGAGTCGAGCATAGGTTGAAAAGCAGTACGTCAGTAATGTTCTTCAGGCGTAGTATGAGGAGGATTACTTCAATGAACCTATTTTTGTGTAATCCTTGGAACTACACAGACAATTGGATTTCATCTGACAATTCTTTTACTTGCTCGAATACTAATGCAAACTCTTCGTCACACGTTTCCCGGCGCTTTTTCAGAACATCTAAAAGACCTAAACGTGGTCATCGGCAGCACCCAAGTCCAAAGTCTTCTTCTGGAATAGCTGACTAAAAGGCAAGGTCACAGCAAAAATGTTGCATTGACACTGAAGAGAAACCACGAATTCCGCACTGTGTAACGCTGTCACAAGCGTCTTTGCCTTCGGAGCGGTTACTGATTCACTCCGGTGACTGATGTGTTCCAAAGACTGGATGATTTTTGGAAGTTCAGACACAAACTGCATAAGTGACTCGTGCCGTTCGATCCACCTTGTCTCGCACATTCCCGTGAGCTTAGCTTTCAGAACCTTATTCAAGACGAAATTTCTCTCCGCAGATGCATTAAAAAATGTAACAACTTCTTTTATAATACCTATGGTATTTCTGATGCTCGAAACAGCTGAGCTTCTTGACAAGGAAAGGTTCAGGGCGTGGTTAAAGCAGAGACAACGAGACTCGTTTTTAGTTTTTTTCTGAATTTCCACTACAGCACCACAGTTACTTGATACCCTCATTGCACACCCATCCGTCCCAATCCAACACAGTCCAGTAGATTCAAACCCATTTCTTCCAAGAAGCTTAGAACTAGCTGGCCAATCACTTTTCCGTTGACAGTCGGTTCTTTGTCTGCAGCAGAACTTTCAAAGGTGGCATGATGAACGTCAACAAAAACTATGAAGTCCTCATGTCTGTGGCTATCGAAGGCATAGCAGAGAGCCAAACTAAGTTGCGATGAATGTGACACATCTGTTGTCTCATCGAAAATGATGCTATAATACCTTGCTGACTTTACTCTCTCTAGAATGACACCTATGACTTCTTTCGCAGAACGCTCAATTAACTGGTTTTGAGTTGTTTTGCTGATATAGGTAGCATTTTTTTTCCGATGTTTCCGGTTGTTCCTTTAATTTACTGTCACCACTTTCAACACGATAACGTAGTAGTTGTCGGAAGTTTCCTTCATTGGAAAGCGGCATGTCGTCCAAGTTTAAGCTGCCATCATCCCGATGGCCCCTCAGTGGAATATTCTGCCATCCTAGAAATATGAATGATTCCAGAATCGGCTTAAGCCTCTCTCTGTTTTCTGTTGCTTGCTTCATTCGCTGTTCGTTAACACGGTTATTTACAGATTCGTGTGGAGAATGGTAGGCTCTTAGAAATGACTTTCCAGCCTCTAATGCGTCATGTTGGTACTGGGAAGAATCATGTACTGTCAGGGTTCCATCTTTTCCCAGTAGCTTAGCAAATTTTGTGACAGGCTTTGTGACTAGCTTTTGTAGGGCAGCCTGTCTGTTTTAACCCCCACTAGCCCCAGTTACAAAAAGAAGGTAGTATTTGCATAAAAGCCTTTCTGGGCAGCAGAATATACAAGCCTGTGGAAACTCTGCAAATGAGAATCGTTCAAGTACCTTTTTTCATCTTTCCCCGCTTTAAATGAACAGAATGCAGCATTTGAAATCCAATCGGCAGTTTCCATGGCCTTTCCAGAAGCTAGCACTTTATTTGGTCGTCAATGGCATGTATTGCACTGATGTGGATCCCAATATCGTTTTGCGGAAACAGGGTAGGGGTGGGGTGCTGTTGGATGATCACTCTGAACACTTACGGTGTTAACAGAAGATTGCAAAGTGTCCAGAATTCGGCCATGTTCACATCTTCCAACAGAATTAATTGAAGAACTACTTGCAGCTACAGTTACAATATCCGTTCTGCGAAACTTTGAAATGACAAAGCTGTCAAGTGTCTTTTGTCTGCGTTTCCCAGACAATAATATCGCTTAAACGACGAAAGTCTTTGGGACAGTTGCACATTCAAATATCACTATACACTGGAACGAAATGTTTGTTTTGACATTTAAGAACATTCAGAACCGGTTGCGTTGCGTCTTAACAGGGAGGTGACTGGCAAGAACAAGAACTAGCTAAAATTTACCGGGTAAACTGTTGCTATGCTAAGAGGTGAGAAATACTCGAGGAGGATGGAGGAAAAGATGTGGAATGAACATAATGTAAAAAGGTTTTAGAGCCAAGTTACAGTAGTCAGAACATGCGTTAATGCAACCTTCCGTAAGTGCAGTAAAACAAAAAATTACAGCCCCTCTAGGGGGGCGATCACCCCCCCCCTGGATCTGTGGGTGAGAAAAGCCCTTTTGACAAATGAGATGCACTTGTCTCTTCATTAAGTACCACATCCCCCTCGTTGTTGTCTGAAAGCTTCATTTTAATAAACTTTACCGTTCCTGGAATATTCCAGAAATGCCAGTTTGAAATCCTGGATGCATATGGCATTCCTTGATATAGTTCAACATCATATTCAACGTTTCCTAAGAGTTCCAACTTAATAATCTTACCGGTTTCTAAGATATTGCAGCTACACCTATTGACAACTGGGATGCACCTAGTGTCTTTAAGGTCAAGATCCCCCTCAACATTCTTCAACCTAATGGTCTTAACTTTCAACTAAAACTCTTATACGCTCCTGAGATACGCCCAGATACGCCCTTTTGACAAACTTGGATATACTTAGTGTATTTTTATTTAGTGGAAAACTCACCCTTCACACTCCCTGTAATTTCTTGATAAACCTTAAAAACTAAATAAACTTTGCCGTTCGTAAAATATTACAGATAAGCCTTTTTGAAAACCTGGACGCACTGTACCATTTCCCCAAACACCATGCAGTTTTAACTATTTTGAATTACTTCAATAGCTCTATTTGTATCAGTATAAGTAGTAATGTTATTTGCAATCACAGTCACAATCGCAGTAGTATTAGCAGTACTAACAGTAGGGGAACACCCTACAGATATATAGGCTACCTCCATAGGAGGCGAGGACCAAGGGGGGACCTAGTCCCTGGGGGTTTATAATAGAAACTGGGGCAGCCTCCCCCAGGACCGTAAATACAGGCAGACGAGGAAAAAACTCTTCGAGAATGTACAATCAGCAGGACCCCCCGGCGTGTTGACACGTCCCGTGAGTTACGAACCTTTTACCCAGCACTGGGTAAAATTGCTTGGTGACATAGAATACCGTCGTGGGAGACTCTTCTGTAGGAGGACAGCTGTGGAAGGGCGTAAGATCCAGATCTATAGACAAGGGCCTCTGAAAAGGGCTGCCTCGACCTTGTCGGGGTACCCTCAAGACTGGGGATCTTGCAGTCAACTCTATTCCTGAGAAACATCAATGGACCTCAGATCAAGAAAAGTTACAAATATGGCTATGGCACTCCTGGAAAGTGAAGCAACCCACTTGGTCACACTATTATAATGGTGGGGACACAGGCTCAAAATCGGGGTCCGATCACGAGCTAGTCCTTGCAAAAACCCTACTTCGTCTTGCATCTCGGAGAAAGAATAAATCAAAAGCCCGAATCTACATTGGTACAGGATAAAGAAGTTCGGCAAACTCTAAACATGGAGCTAAAGAACCGTTTTGATACCCTAAACTTGAATGAGGAGGGAATCGTGACTCTGAGCAAAGATGAGAGACCTTCAAAACAGTGATGAGAGCGACCACCGAAGAGATCCTAGGCCGAACGAAAGTAAAACGATAGTATTGGATTACCACTAGAAACCGGTCAATACTCAAAGAGTGAAGGAAACAGATGAACAGCCCTAAAGATGCCATGAAAAAGTTGCGCAGCCAGGTAAAGCGCTGTGCTAGTCTAGATCGTCACAAAATGTGGAAAGGGACTGCATTGTTATTAAAAAAAAAACTTGTGGTTTCTTCCCTAGTGTTCAAAAACAACCTTATAATGTCAAGCTGGCAGCCCAAAGAAGAGCAGAAATACTCAAAGTAATTAAGACGCTGAAGAAGAACAAAGCCTATGTGGTCTTCCCCTACAAATATACAAACAATGCCCCGATATCACTGCAGAGCAGTTCCATGGTATCCTTGAAGATGTATAAAGGACCTACACCTTTCCAAAGGATTGGAAGACATCAGTCATTCTCCCTTTTAAAAAGAAAGCTAATAAAACTGAGTGCAAAAATCACCAAGAAATAAGTCTAATTGACACTGCGGTAAAATTTTTTGGGATTCTTCTCCTTAACCGCTTCAAGGGGGCAAAGGAGAAAAGAACCTGTGAAAACCAAGCCGATTTCCGTCCTGATAGAGGCTTGTGCTGACACTTTTTTTGCACTCCGCCTCATTATCCAGTATTTTGAAAGGTATACTTTGCCCCCGATTCTGATATTTCTGGACTTTGTTTCTGCCTTTGAATCGATCACTTGCCAAAACTTCGGAAAATTCTAGAAAATGACAGAATGCCCCTGAAATTTGTCGAATTGCTTAAGGCCTACTACAAGTAGTCAGTGAGCGGAGTTCTAGCTTACGGAGAAGAGACTGAAGAATTCCCTGTTGAGTTTGGAGTAAAACAAGACTGTGTCCTGTCTCCGACTCTGTTTGACTACTGTATTGATTGGTTGCTTGAAAATGCACTTCGTTGCACTTGGTTGCTTGAAAATGCACTTCGTTGCACTTGGTTGCTTGAAAATGATCTTCTCATCCAGGAGTTCAGATTGGACAGAATATTTAAATTGGAGACCTTGAATACGCTCATGATGTCAGAATCCTCTTACATCCAGAGAAAGCTCAAACTATGCTCGATGATGTGCTTGCTTGGGCAGACCGCATTGTCTTGAAACTCAGTACAGGGATGACAAAACTTACGGCAATAAATCACACTGATTCTCTTTTGCTAACTGTAAATCAAGTACAGTTGTATCAGGTCAACAGCTTCACCTATCTTGGCTCCCAGCTTTGTACTGATGGATCTTGAGACACCGATATTGAACAGCGACTTCAGAAAGTGCAGACGGTCTTTGCTTCTCTCAAAAAACCATTGTGGAAGCAGTGTGAATTCAGTGTACGAAGTAAAGTTCGAGCCTACCTGGCTTTGGTTCGAACAATTTTTCTTTATGGATGTGAAACTTGGTCAGTGAAGCGACTAAATAAAAATACACTGAAGGTATTTGAGCAATACTGTCTGCGTAGCATCCTCAGGATAAAGCCGAGGGATCGCATATCAAACGTAGATATACGACAAATGTGTGGTATCAAGAGATGCAGTGCCATCACGATCAAAGAGCGTCGACTGAAATGGTTGGGCCATATCCTCTGGAGGAAAACAGGGTACTTGCCTAGCACCATCTCATGGAAAAGACGACAGCAGAAAAACTGATGGAACTTGGTTTAATCAGATCTTTAACCTATTGGTGGTTTCAGGTGGAAACGCCTGATTCCCGCCACATGTACAAGTAAGTAATGATCCTGGATGAGATGTTGAAATAAAATTTGACGGAGAGCCACCCGATATCATCAAAGCCAAAGGAGACCTCTGGTAATTAATTTCTCTACTTTATTACCCGTTATTTGAATTTTCTTAATAAAAAAGAGAAAAAAACTGTTTTATTATTTGATCGTTTCAAAAACATGTGGGTAAAATCATCTTGTATATAAAGATACAGTCTTTGTCAGGAATTATATTTTACTTTGATATTATTGTTGTTACTACAAAAGACATTTAGATATAAAAATTGGCCTTCAAATGAGCCTTTATACATATCTTTATGATGTTGAAATGCTCCTCTGGCGGCAACGAAAAAAGAAAAAAGAGATCTTAAGAGTAGACTCATCACTGCTTCATATGCAAGAAAGTAAGTTTCCTTGTTGCCTATGATGGGGGACTGTAACTCTCCTGCATACGGTTGTTGGCTATGGAGATTTCATGGTGTCCTTTTCATTTTGATTTGATACCCTTTTTGTGGAGTTTCAGGCTGTTTTTCGAAATTCCCATAAATATGTTTACCCAGTAAACTTTTACCATTCAGATTAATTGAAATAGTAGTCACAATTCTTGAATCAGATTCAAATGATGATTTCTTTTCGTTGACAATTTTTCCTCAAAACATGTTTTTCAAATTTTAGGTTACTATAGGATTCGTTCTTTAATATGTTGCGGCACCGTATAACTTAAAATTTAGTTAAAAGAGTACTGAGCTATGACGCAATGAAAGGAGTTCCCTTACAACGTACCCAAAAAGGATTTAGTGGCTGAAGCAGAGAAATTACTATCATTTTCTTAAGTATTTAATTTGTAATAAATAATATTCATCTAGCTCTGGCCTTGGCAAATATTCCATGTAATTCCTCATATGCTTATGGCATGGGAGATGCTATTTTCTGTGGAAATGTTTCCAACAGTTTGATTCTGTTGGCTCTTTCCGGAATACAATTAGTTCTACTGATTACAAGATAAAAAGAAATTCTTCCTTAGCACCTAATACAGAATGAATCAATAAAACTATGTAAGTACTGCACAATTTGACTGGTTCAGTTCAAAAGAAACTATGTAATTAAATATAAATTTGGCAAGAAAGCAAAAAAAAAATTAATATTTTCTTTTACTATTAATAATGACTCTTTTGTTCAAAATGGTCGAAAGGTAAAATAACTATCTTTCTGGGTTTGACACTCCCCAGGAGCCCCCAGGGAAACTGTTGTAAGTTATGAAAGTTGCCTATTGTTAACACATACGGTTCTTATTGAAATGAATTTAAAAAAAAAACTTTCCAAAAAAGAAGTTTTTCAAATAAAAGTGAAGGCCATTTTAAACTTAAGATCAGCAGACAAAAAACTTTCCAAAAATTAAGTTTTTCAAAGAAAAGTACAGGCCATTTTAAACTTAAGCTCAGCAGATACAAATACCGGTTAAAATTCAACCTCAAAACGACCAGAAATTACTATCAAAGAATGAAAGAAACCCAAAACAAACATAAATTAAATAAACAATCATAGCAAAAAAACATACAAGTAATAACATAAATGGCGCAGTAGGTTTTAGAGCTTTACAGTGAGAGAAGGAAGCGATACCCAAGCTCTTCTTTGTAGTGATTTTGCTCGTTTCAAGCTTGATTTGTGTATTCAATTTAATTTTCGTTTGTTTTAAGATTTATTTATACGTTTATATTAGTATTTATTGTATGTTTGTTTGCATTGCTTGTTTATTTAATTTCTCTTCGTTTGGGTTTCATTTATAAGTCAGTAACAAAAAAAAATTTCGTTTTAAGCTTGATTTGCATATTCAATTTAGGCATTACTTGCTTTAAGATTTATTTATTTATTTAAATTATAACTTGTTATATGTTTTTTTTGCTATGATTGTTTATTTAATTTCTGTTCATTTTGGGTTTCATTTATTCTTTAATAGTAATTACTGGTCGTTTTTAGTTTGAATTTTAACAGGTATTTGTATATGCTGATCTTTAGTTTAAAATGGCCGTTACTTTTCTTTGAAAAACTTATTTTTTGGAAAGTTTTTTTTATTCATTTTTTTTTATCGTTTTTGATTGCAGAAAGTTTCAAGTTTTTAAAATTCCTTATTTCAAAATCAAACTTTTTTTTCAACCTCAAATGCTCATGAAAGTATCAAAACTAGTATCAAAGTAACGATATCAACGTAAAGAAAAAAACAAAGTAAAGAAAGCCTCACAGTAAACAAGGTATCAAAGTAACAATCAGCAACTTGCACAACTTATCGCCCTTGCACCGTAAATCGAAGTTGCCACGTAAATCACTAAATCAGAGTATTTAAGTAAACAAAGTTTCAAAGTGACAATAAGCAAGTTCCGTAGCTCAGAGCCATTTCCCTGGGGTTGGGGTGGGGGGTTCAACCCCAGAAGCATAAATGTTTGGCCTTTGAACTTCTTTGAACAAAATGGCAATCTAAAAATTTTTACCGGATGCCCTTTGAAAAAGTGGGGCGTGGGCTAATTGCCTATTGATCACTCTTGACTCTTAAAAAAAACTAGAAGTTTAAAATTTCGATCAAATGAGCCCCCTCCAAAGTTTACATGACCACCCCTTCCACAAAAATCTTATATTGTAATAATAGGCAACTTAAATAAATTACAATCGTTGTCCCGGGAGCTATGGAGGATTTCTCAACCCCTAAGTTATAGTAATTTGAATTTTGGACTATTTTGAACCAAATGGCTATTTCAAAAATTTTCTAAAACTTCTGATGATACATTTGGGGGGAGGAGGCACAAGGGGGGGGGTTAGTGCTAAGGGGTTGGCGGGACTGGCTGTGCAAAAACTTCCCGCGGTGGACCTGTATTCACTAATCTTAGTGCACAAGTAAAAAAAAAAATTAAAAATAAAAACCTTATTGTCTTTAAGACCTTTAGTTTTCTATTGTCTAAAACTTAATAACAGAAAAAATCAATTACATTATTAACTTTACATCAGAGATAACCACTCACAAGCAGTAGGCTATATAGAGCTAACCTCCCATTTGCGCTGCAAATGGGAGGATATTAGAGGGTTGTATTTAATGCTAGGGGGTGTGTCATTTGAGTCCCCTCCAAAGTTTATACGACCCCCTCTGCCTTAAAAACCTTATATGCCCCATGAGCACAAGTTACAGCCCTTCCTCCGGGCTTTGGAGAGGGCGTATGTTGACCATGAAGTTTTGTTATTTGATCGTTCGACTTCTTCAAATAAACTAGCAATCTCAAAAGATCGGACGCATTTGGGAAAAAAGGATGTGTGTGGGTATGAGGGGGGTAGATGCCCTCCGACGATACCTTTTGACTCATAAAAAGGTAACTAGAACTTTGTATATACAATAAAATGAACCCCTTTTGAATTTCGTACGACCTCTCCTTACGTAAAAGCCTTGTATACCCCGGGGCATAACTTAAAACACTTGCCCCTGGGCTCTGTTTTTTTTTTCAAAATCGGAGTTTTTATTATCTGATGTTTGAACTATTTTTAACAAAATGTCTATCCCAAAATTTTATCAGATGAGTTTGGGGAAAAGGGGCGTGTGTGGAGGGGGGCTAATTTCCCTTCAATCTCTTTTTAATCTTTAAAAGTGAACCAAAACTTTCAATTTTCAATCAAATGAGCCCTCTCTGAAGTTTATACGAGCATTCCTTCTATAAGAGCCATATATACCCTGAGGGAATCACTTACAACACCGGTCCCCGGGCCCCGTGGGGTTGTCTCGACCCCGGAGTCTTAATATCTGATGTTTGAACTATTTTCAACAAAATGGTCGTCTAAACATTTTATCGGATGGGTTTAGAGAAAAAAGGCGTGGAGAGAGGAGGGGCTAGTTACCCTCCGATCTCTTTTGACTCTGAAAAAGTGAACTAGAACTTTTAATTTCCAATCAAATGAGCCCTCTGTGAAGTTTATACGCGCATCCCTTCTATAGGAACCATATTTGCCTCCGGGGCATAATTTACAACGCTGACCCCTGGGTCCTGGGGGGTTCTGTCGACACCGGATTTTTTGTTATCTGATCTTTGAACTATATTTAAAAAAATAGTCGTCTCGAAATTTTTATCGGATCGGTTTGGAGGAAAAGGGAAGGGAGGGGGAGGGGCTAGTTGCCCTCCGATCCCTTTTGACTTTAAAAAAATAAGAACTAGAACTAGTTACCCCTGCCCCAGGGTTGTATCGACACCGGAGTCCAGTTAACTGATATTTTAATTATTTGTTTAAAAAATGTCTATCTCAAAATTTTTATCGGATGGGTTTGGGAGAAAAGGCCTGGAGGGGGGAGGGTGTTACCCTTGGATCTCTTTTGACTCTTGTAAAGTACACAAGAACTTTTACTTTCCAAACAAATTAGCACTGTCTGAAGTACATAGGAGCATCCGTTCCATAAGAACCATATATGCCCCAGGGCATAACTTACAACGCTGCCCCCGGGTCCTGGGGGGCTGTGTTGACACAGGAAATTTTGCTATGTAACCCTTGAACTTTTTTTTTTACAAAACCGTTGACTCAAAATTTTCATCTGCTGCATTTGTTGGAAAAAGAGCGTTGGGGGGGAGGCTAGCTGAGAAATATATGTGCCCCAAGGGCATAACTTACAGCGCCTGTCCCCGCGCCCTGGGGGGTTTGTCGACATCGTGTTTTTTTTTATCTGATTTGAACTATTTTTATCAAAATATATATCTCAAAATTTCTGTTTGACACATTTGGGGGAAAAAGGGCGAGAGGGGGGGGGATAGCTGCCCACCGATCACTTTTGACTCTTAAAAAGTAAACTATAACTTACAATTTCCAATCAAATAAGCCTTCTCTGAGTTTTATACGAGCATCCCTTCCATAAACACCTTATATGTCCCAAGGGCGTAACTTACAATGTCCCAGGGTTTGTGTCGACATCGGGAATTTTGTTATCTGACATTTGAAGTAATTTTAACAATATATACATTTCAAAATTTTTATCTGATGCATTTCTGGAATTTGGGCTTAGGGGTGGGCGGGGGTGGTATTACTTGCCCTCTGATCTCTTTTGACTCTGAAAAAGTGAACTAGAACTTTTAATTTCAAATCAAATGAACCCTTTCTGAAGTTATATAAGCATCTCTTCTACAAGAACCATATTTGCACCCAGGGCATAACTTAAAACGCATGCCCCTTGGCCCTGGGGGTGTTTCAACCCTGAAGTTTTTGTTACACGATATTTATACTATTTTTAACAAAATGACTACCTCAATATTTTTATCGAATGTATTTGGGGATAAAAGGGCGTGGGGACTAGCTGCCCTCCAATCACTTTTGACCCTTAAAAAGTGAACTAGAACTTTCGATTTCCAATCAAATGAGCCCTTTCTGAAGTTTATGCGAGCATCCGTTCAATAAAAACCTTATATTCCTCCAGGGCATAACTTACAACGCATGCCCACGGGCCCTGGGTGGTTGTATTGACATCGGAGTTTTGTTATCTAACCTTCGAACTAATTTTAAAAAAACGTCAAAATTTTTATCTGATTCATTTGTGGAAAAAAAGAACTTAGGGGGGGGGGGTAGTTGCCCTCCAATCTCTTTTGACTCTGAAAAAGTGAACCAAAGCTTTTAATTTCCAATCAAATGAGCCCTTTCTGAAGTTTGTACGAGCATCCCTTCTATAAGAACCATATTTGCCCCAGGGGATAACTTACAACGCCTACCCCCTAGCCCTGGGAGGTTGTGTCAACCCCAGAGTTTTTTAAAATGATCTCTGAACTATTTTTAACAAAATGGCGACCTCAAAATTTTTATCGGATACATTTGGGGTAAAAGGGCGTGGGGGCAGGCTGCCCTTCCATCCCTTTTGACTCTTAAAAAATGAACTAAAACTTTCAATTTCCAATCAAATAAGCCCTCTCTGAAGTTTATACGAGCATCTCTTCCATAAAAAACTTATTTGCCCCCAGGGCATAAGTTACAACGCCTGCCCCCTGGCCCTGGGTGGTTTTGTTGACATCGGAGTTTTGTCATCTGACCTTTGAACTATTTTTAACAAAATACCTATCTCAAAGTTTATATCTGATGCATTTGGGGGAAAAATGGTGTGGGGGGTTTAGCTGCAATCCGATCTCTCTTTACTCTGAAAAATTTAACTAGAACTTTTAATTTCTAATCAAATCAGCCCTCTCTGAAGTTTATACAAGTATCCTCTCTATAAGAAGCATATTTGCCCCCAGGGTATAACTTGCAACGCCTGCCCCTCGGCCCTGGGGGGTTGTGTCGACCCTGGAATTTTTGTTATATGATCTTAGAACTATTTCTAACAAAATGGCTACCTTAAAAAATTTTTCGAATGCATTTGAGGAAAAACGGGCATGGGGGGGGGGGATAGTTACCCTCCAACCACTTTTGACTCTTAAAAATGGCACTAGAACTCTCGATTTGCAATTGAATGAGCCCCCTTTGAAGTTAAATGAGCATTCCTTCCCAAAGAATCTTATATGTCCCCAGGGCATAGCTTACAACACCTCCCCCTGGGCCCTGGGGGGATTTTGTCGACATCGGAGTTTTGCTATCTGACCTTTGAGTTATTTGTAACAAAATGTTTATCTCAAAATTTTTATCTGATGCAATTGGGGAAAAAGGGCGTGGGGGCCTAATCGCCCTGCGATCTCTTTTGGCTCTAAAAAAAGTAAACTAGAAATTTTAACTTCCAATCAAATATGCTCTTTCTGAAGTTTTTACGAGCATCCCTTTTATAAGAACCATATTTGCCCAAGGCCATAACTTACAACACCTGCCCCCGGCTGCTGGAGGCTTGTGTCGACCCTGGAGTTTTTGTTATATGATCTTTGAAATATTTTTAACAAAATGACTACCTTAAGTTTTTTATTGGATGTGTTTTGGGAAAAAGGGCGTGGGGGGCTACTTGTCCTCCGATCACTTTTTACTCTTATAAGGGGCACTAGAACTCTCGATTTCCAATTGAATGAGCCCCTTTTGAACTTTATTTGACGACCCTTCCATATGAAGTGCCTCTGGGAAAAAACAAATAAATAACAAATAATAATAAAACATTACAGTCGTATTGCCTTTACTATAGGCAACGCTATAGAGATGCCTCTGAAAGAGACGTTTTTCATCCCGGGTCTCCAAACAGGCTTAGGGCATTTAGGTAAAACTTTAATAAAATGTTGAGAAGGATACTGTAAACAATCAAAACATACATTATCCTTGCTGTTTGTGAAAAGCGAATATCAGTAATATCTAAGAGCGGCTGGGGGTATTAATTTGAAACTTTCAAGCCATTTTAAGGAGATGTTGAAGACAGATTTGAGGGCAACCAGCCACCCCTTGCCCTTTTTAGTTGTTTCCTCTGCTCAATACTGATCGAATTTTTGAAATTGTAATTTTTTTTCAAACTTGACTAAAGGTCAAATATCTACACTTATACAGCTATGCTGCTATATAGCTAAGATAAATTTTGGAGATTGTTCAGGGGTATGCTTTACTAAATCAAAACGCACCGTGTGCATCCAGTTTATCAAAAAGGAGGACCTGCAACATTTTAAGGACGGCTGAGGGAATTAGATGAAACCTGCAAGACTCCTTCTATGCCCTTTTTAGTTGTTGTCCTTATAAAAACAATCAATACAATTTTGAAATATACATCCTGTTCAACATAGTCTGAAGCTCAACTAACTATGCCATTGGCGATAAATGATATAACCTCCATTATAGCTTTGGAAAGGGACGCCAAACACAATAAAACACACTGAGGGCTGTTGGTTGTCAGAAGGGAGCATCAACATCTATGGAACGAATGAGAGTATTAATTTGAAAATTTCAAGAGATGTTTAGGGGGTGTTGAAAAGGTATCAGAAGGCAACCAGCAAAATTTTGCCATTTTTAAATGCTTTCTTCGCACATCACTGATCAAAATTTTGAAAAATTGTTTTTGATCAAACCATTCAAAAGGTCTAGTAACTATTCCTTTGGGGGTGCAATGCCCCCAACGTCTCCCAGGATTCTAAGTTATGCAATTTGTCCTTTTTTACATGCCGGAGTTATCAGAGGCAATGCTAAAGTATTGCCTGTAGTAAAGGTCATACGGCTCCAATGTCTTATTCTTTATTTATTTATCTTTCCAAGAATATTATTATTCTTTCCCAGAAGCACTTTATATGGAAGGGATCATCGTGTAAATTTCAAAGGAGGCTCAATCGATTGAAAATTGGGAGTTCCAGTGCCCTTTTTAAGAGTCAAAAGTGATCGGAGGGCCACGGAATACCACCAGATGGCTAATTTGACAGTGTATATATATATACAAATCTTTAAATTAGCCAACCAGCCAACCAGTATTTTAAGCCTAGGAGTCCAGCTAGAGATGCTCGAATAAACTTCAGAGAGGGCTCATTTGATTAGAAATTAAAAATTTCTAGCTCACTTTTTTAGAGTCGAAAGAGATCGGAGGGCGACTAGCCCCCCCCCCCCCTCACGCCCTTCTAACCCAAACCCACCCGATAAAAGTTTTGAGATAGCCATATTGTTAAAAATAGTTCAAACATCAGATAATAAAAACTCCAGGGTCGACACAAACCCCCAGAGCCTGGAGGCAAGTGCTTTAAGTTATGCCCCGGGGGCATATAAGGTTTTAATATTAGGAGTGCGTCCGCTCGAAATTTTTATATAGCTATTTTGTTCAAAATAGACCAAACACTGTATACCAAAGACTCCAGGGATAACACAGCTCACTAGAACCTGGGGACAAGTGTTATAAATTATGCCCCGGAGGCATATAAGGTTTTTATGGAAGGGATGGTAGCATAAAATTCGGAGGGGGCTCATTCTATTGTAAATCAGAATTTCTAGTGCCCTTTTTATGAGTCAAAAGTGATCGGAGGGCATCTAGCCCCCCCCTTCAAGACCCCGTTTTCCCCAAATGCTTCTGATCAAAATTTTGAGATAGACATTTTGTTCAAAATAGATTAAAGATCAAATAAAAAAAGCTCAGGGATCAAAAAAATCCCTTAGAACCTGGGAGAAGTGTTTTAAGTTATGCCCAGGGGGCAGATAGGCTTTTATATAAAGGATGGTCGTATAAACATCAGATGTTGATCATTTGCTTGGAAATTAAAATTTCTATTTACCTTTTTAAGAGTCATCAAAAAGTGATAGAGGGGCACGTACTCCCCCCCCCCCCCCTCACAGGCTCTTTTCCCTAAATGTATCCGATCAAAATCTTTAGATAGCCAGTTTATTTGAAATAGTCCAACGATCAGATTACGAAAACTTCGGGGTCGACATAAGCCCCCCCCAAAAAAAACCGGGGGAAGGGTTTTAACTTATGCCCCGGGGTCATATAAGGTTTTTTACGGAAAAGGTGGACGTATAAACTTTGGAGGGGACTCAAATGATTTAAAATTGAAAGGTCTAGTTCCCTTTTAAAGATTCAAGTGATTCGACGGCAACTAGCCTCCCCCCTCCCACCAAACTCAAGGCCATAATACTCTAAATTATGTTTCACAAAGGCACTTCATATGGTACTAATGGTAGGGATGGTCGTAAAAACTTCGTAGGGTCTCGTTTGATTGGAATCGGAAGTTATAGTGCCCTTTTTAGAAGTCAAAAGCGAACGGAAGGCAAGTAGCCCCCACGCTCTTTTTTCCCCAAATACATCCGATAAAAATTTTAATCTTTGTTCAAGGATTAGATAACAAAAACTTGGGGGTGGACACAATCCCCCCCCCCCCCTCAGGGCCCTGGGGCAGGAGTTTTAAGTTAAGCCCTGGGGGAATATATGGTTTTTATGGAAGGGCTGCTCGTATAAACTTCAGAAGGGGTTCATTTGATTGGAAATTGAAAGTTCTAGTTTACTTTTTAAGAGTCAAAAGAGATCGGAGGTCAAATACCCCCCCCCCCCCATTTTTCCCCAAACCCATCCAGTAAAAATTTTGAGATGGACATGTTATTTAAAATAGTTAAAACATCACATAACAAAAACTTCAGGGTCGACACAACGCCCTAGAGCCAAGTGGTAAGTGTTTTAAATTGTGGATCATTTGATCGAAAATTGAAATTTCTATTTACCTTTTTAAGTGGTCAAAAGGGATCGGTGGGCATATACCCCCCCCCCCTCCTCGTTTCCCCAAATGCATCCGATCAATATTTTCAGATAGCCATTTTGTTTGAAATAGTCCAACGATCTGATGACTAAACTTTAGAATCAACATAAGCCCCCCCCCAAAGCCCAGGAAAAGGGTTGTAGCTTATGCTCAGGGGCATTTAAGATTATAAAGGGGAAAGGTGGTCGTATAAGCTTTGGAGGGGACTTGAATGATTTAAAATTTAAAGTTCTAGTTCTCTTTTTAAGAATCATGTGATCCGATGGCAACTAGCCTCCTTCCACCAAACTCAAGGCCATAAGACTCTAAATTATTTCCCTGAGGCACTTCATATGGAAAAGATGGTCGTATAAACTTTGGAGGGCCTTGTTTGATAGGAATCGGAAGTTATAGTGGTCTTTTTAGGAGTCAAAAGTGATCGGAGGGCAAATGGCCCCCACGCCCTTTTCCTCCCAAATACACCGGATAAAAACATTTTAATCTTAGTTGAAGGATTAGATAACAAAAATTTGAGGATGGACAAAACCCCTTCCCCCAGGACCCAGAAGCAGGCGTTGTAAGTTATGCCCTGGTGGTATTTATGGTTCTTATGGAAGGGCTGCTCGTAAAAACTTCAGAAGGGGTTCATTTGATTGAAAATTGAAAATTTAGTTTCCTTTTTAAGAGTCAAAAGAGATCGGAGGTCAACTAGCCCCACGCTCTTGTTTCCCCAAACCCATCCAATAAAAGTTTTGAGATAGCCATTTTATTGAAAATAGTTCAAATATCAGACAACAAAAACTTCAGAGTCAACACAACGCCCCAGAGCCCAGCAGCAAGTGTTTTAAGTTATCCCCGGGTGGCATATAAGGTTTTTGTATAAGGGGTGGTCGTATAAAGTTCAGGGTTAGCTCATTTGATTGGAAATTTACCTTTTCAAGAGTCAAAAGTGATTGGAGGGTATCTACCCCCCCCCCTACACTATCTTTTCCTTTTAATGCCTCTTGTGCATCTGAGCCATTTTATTTGAAATAATCCAACAATCGAATAACAAAAACTTTGGGGTCAAGATAACCCCCCCAGAGCGCAGGGGAACTAAGGGTTGTAACTTATGCCCAGGAGGCATATAATTTTTTACGGACGAGGTGGTCGTATAAACTTTGGAGGGGGCTCAAATGATTAGAAATTCAAAGTTCTAGTTTTCTTTTTAAGAGTCAAAAGTAATCCGATAGAAACTAGTACCCCCCCCCCTCCCCGCCAACATTCTTTTCCCCAAATGCGTCCGATAGTAGAACCCCCTTATTGAATACTAACTGTACATAATTTATTCATGGTTTATTGATCCACTAACGGGTCAATGACATCTTTATCAGGGTCAATCAGGGGATGTTTCTGAGTGTATTGACTCCGGGACGAAGTTTGCACATGCGCACTGAATACTAACGGGGCAATGTATTGATCTGCTAACGGGAACTCAATTTTTGGGAAATTGATTGATCTACAAAGGGGAAGTAGTTTTCTGGGAAATTGGTTTGCATAATCGGCGGGGAATTCTATCATGAGGGGATTTTTAAATATGGCTTCTCAGGTCTTTAGGTCTAAGAAATAAATTAATATTCGTTTGAAACCATAATAGTTTAAGTAGGAACACCTTAGACGTTTTTTCAGAAATTCAAACGAGATCAAGACAGATTGAATATATTTTACGCAGGAAATGGTTTCCTGGGAATATCAAATGTGACAGCGCAGAGGTACCGAAACAAAAGAAACACACAGAAATTACTCAAGGGGATTATTTGGGCGAAAACAAATTAACCGGCATTTTAGGGATTTTTTGGGTGAAACAGTTTGAGACATTTTAAAGGATGATTTGGGGTGAAACTCTGTGGTCTTTATAATACACAAGTTCCATCTGAACAGTGTTGTAAGGTCCCAAACACCAAACGGCCCCCTCCCCCCCAGGCCCTCAAAGGTTCCCCTCCCCCTGGGCTCCTCAAAGGGCCTCCCTCCTCCAAGGTCCCCAAACGGCCCCCCACGCCCCGGGCTCCCAAAGGGCCTCCCTCTCCCCCGGGTCCCCAAAAAGCCCCCCTTCCTCCCGCCCCCCTCCCCCGGCCCCCCAAAGGGCCCCCAAATTTTTTGCCCCCCCCTCCGAATATATTATTTAAGATCTAGTTCTCATCTCAATATTCCTCCTAAACTTATTTTATATGGTGAAGTACTCAACTTTTTCACTCCCAACAATACTTTAAGACTTTTTGCATGCCCCAACAACAAGCAACACTTTTCAAAAGGATTTATTATATCTTTTCAGAACATGTTCTCTTCTCAATATTCCTCCTAAACTTATTTTATATGTTGAAGTGCTCAACTTTTTCACTCCCAACAATACTTTAAGACTTTTTGCATACCCCAACAACAAGCAATACTTTTCAAAAAGCTTTATTATATCTTTTCAGAACAAGTTCTTTACGTAATGTCCCTCCTAAACCAATTTTGCAACTTGAAGTACTCATTCTTTTCACCCACAACTTTACTTTACAGCTTCTTGGATACCCCAACATCAAGCAATACTTTTGAAAATCCTTTTTTATATTTTTTCAGAACGAGTTCCTTACGTAATGTCCCTCCTAAACAAATTTTACAAGTTGAAGTACTCACCTTTTTCAGACACAACTCCACTATACGGCTTTTTGAACACCCCAACTCCAAGCAATACTTTTCAATGGCTTTATTATATCTTTTCAAAACAATTTCTTTACGTAATGTACCTCCTAAACCCATTTTACAACTTGAAGTACTCATCCTTTTCACCCAAACTTTACTTTATTGCTTTTGAATACCCCAACACCAAGCAAGACTTTTCAAAAGGTTTTATTATATTTTTCAGAACAAGTTCTTTTCTTAATTACCCTTCTAAACCAATTTTACAAGTTGAAGTACTCATCCATTTCACCCACAATTTTACTTTACAGCTTTTTAAACACCCCAACACCAAGCAATACTTTTCAAAATGCTTTATTATATCTTTTCAGAAGAAGTTCTTTTCTTAATGTCCCTCCTAAACCTATTTTACAACTTGAAGTACTCAACCTTTTCACCCACAACTTTACTTTATGGCTTTTTCAAAAACCCAACACCAAGCAATACTTTTCAAAGGCTTTATTATATCTTTTCAGAACAAGTTCTTTACATAATGTCCATCCTAAACCAATTTTACAAGTTGAAGTACTCATCCTTTTCACCCACAACTTTACTTTGCAGCTTTTTGAACACCCCAACACCAAGCAATACTTTTCAAAAGACTTTATTATATCTTTTTAGAACAATTTCTTTACATAATATCCCTCCTAAACCAATTTTACAACTTGAAGTACTCATCCTTTTTACTCCCAACAATACTTTACAGCTTTTTTAATACCCCAACACCAAGCAATACTTTTCAAAAGGCTTTATTATATATTTTCAGAACAAGTTTTTTACGTAATGTTCGTCCTAAACCCATTTTAAAACTTGAAGGACTCATCCTTTTTCACCCAAAACTTTACCTTACGGCTTTTTGCATACCCCAACACCAAGCAATACTTTTCAAAGGCTTTATTATATCCTTTCAGAACAAGTTCTTTACGTAATGTCCCTCCTAAACCAATTTTACAACTTGAAGTACTCATCCTTTTCACCCACAGCTTTACTTTACAGCTTTTTGAACACCCCAACACCAAGCAATACTTTCAAAAGGCTTTATTTTATATTTTCAGAACAAGCTATTTTCTTAATATCCCTCATACACCTATTTTACAAGCTGAAGTACTCATCCTTTTCACCCAACACTTTACCTTACGGCTTTTTGCATACCCCAACACCAAGCAATACTTTTCAAAGGCTTTATTATATCTCTTCAGAACAAGTTCTTTACGTAATATCCCTCCTAAACCAATTTTACAACTTGAATTACTCATCCTTTTTCACCCACAACTTTACCTTAAGGCTTTTTGCATACCCCAACACCAAGCAATACTTTTCAAAGGCTTTATTATATCTTTTCAGAACAATTTCTTTACGTAATGTCCCTCCAAACCAATTTTATAACTTGAAGTACTCATCCTTTTCACCAACAACTTTACTTTACTTTTTTTTGCATAACCCAACACCAAGCAATACTTTTCAAAGGCTTTATTATATCTTTTCAGAACAAGTTCTTTACGTAATGTCCCTCCAAATCAATTTTATAACTTGAAGTACTCATCCTTTTCACCTACAACTTTACTTTACGACTTTTTGCATACCCCAATACCAAGCAATACTTTCAAAAGGCTTTATTATATCTTTCAGAACAAGTTCTTTACGTAATGTCCCTCCTAAACCTATTTTACAACTTGAAGTACTCATCCTTTTCACAGACAACTTTACTTTATGGCTTTTTAAATACCCCAACACCAAGCAATACTTTTCAAAGGCTTTATTATATCTTTTCAGAACAAGTTCTTTACGTAATGTCCCTCCTAAACCAATTGTACAACTTGAAGTACTCATCTTTTTCAACCACAACTTTAGTTTACAACTTTTCGCATACCCCAACACCAAGCAATACTTTCAAAAGGCTTTATTATATATTTTCAGAACAAGTTCTTTACGTAATGCCCCTCTTAAGCCAATTTTACAACTTGAAGTACTCATCTTTTTCACCCAAAACTTTACTTTACGACTTTTTGCATACCCCAACACCAAGCAATACTTTTCAAAGGCCTTATTATATTTTTTCAGAACAAGTTGTTTACGTAATGGTCTTCCTAAACCAATTTTACAACTTGAAGTACTCATCTTTTTCACCCACAACTTTACTTTACGACTTTTTGCATACCCCAAAACTAAGCAATACTTTTCAAAGGCTTTATTATATCTTTTCAGAACAAGTTCTTTACGTAATATTCCTCCTAAACCAATTTTACAACTTGAAGTACTCATCCTTTTCACCCACACCTTTACTTTACAACTTTTTTCTACGCCATAACATCAAGCAAGGTGTCACTTCAGTTCAGATTTTTCCCCAAAGACATAAATTTAAAGTTCTCCTCCAAATTTTTTGTAGAAGATAGAAAAAGTTATACATTGATTGTGAATATTGCACCATGACGATAAGGAGCTCCACTTTAATTACGATATTTTCCCCAAAGTCATAAAAAACTTTAAAGCTCTCTTCTAAATTTTAGTGTTTAAGATTTTACAACTTGAAGTACTCATCCTTTTCACCCACAACTTTACTTTACAACTTTTTTCTACACCACAACATCAAGCAATGTTTCACTTCAGTTCAGATTTTTCCCCAAAGACATAAATTGAAAGTTCTCCTCCAAATTTTTTGTAGAAGATAGAAAAAGTTATACATTGATTGTGAATATTTCACCATGACGATAAGGAGCTCCACTTTAATTACGAAATTTTCCCAAAAGTCATAAAAAAATTTAAAGCTCCGTTCTAAATTTTAGTGTTGAAGATAGGAAAAGTTATACTATGATTGTGAATATTTTCCAATGAAGATAAAAAGTTACGTTTTAATTCTAATTTTATCTATGAGAAGAAATAAGGTACATATCGATTCTATTTTTTCAAGAGAAAAAAAAATTTCCACTTCAGTTCAGATTTTTCTCTAATTACATAAAAATTTAAAGTTCTGTTCTAAATTTTTCCGTGGAAGATAGGAAAAGTTATACTATGATTGTGTATATTTTCCATGAAGATAAAAAGTTTCACTCTAATTCAAAATTTTTATAATTTTACTTCAGATTTTTCTCAAAGAGATGAAAAAATTTAAAGTTCGGTTCTAAATTTTACCCTAGATACATCGATTCTGAATTTTTCCTACAAGAAGAGAAAAAGTTCAGCTTTAATTACATATTTTCTCAAAGAAGTGAAGAAAACTTCAAGTTCTGTTCCATATTTTTCGGAGAAGAAAGAAAAAAGTTATACTTTGATCGTGAATATTCCCCATGAAGATAAGGAGCTCCACTTTAATTCTGAGTTTTCTCGAAGAATTGCAAAATGTTCAAGTTCTCTTCTGAATTTTCTTAAAGAAGAGAAAAAGTCAGCTCAAGTCTGAAATTTACCAAAGAAAATGAAAAAAGCTTCCACTTCAGTTCTTTATTTCTCAAAGACATAAAAGATTTTAAGTTCTGTTCTAAATTTTTTGATAGAAGATAGGAAAAGTTATGCTATGATTGTGAATATTTTCCATGAAGATAAAAAGTTTCATTTTAATTCTAAATTTTCTCAATTTCAATTCCGATTTTTCTCAAAGAGATGAAAAATTTAAAGTTCTCTTCCAAATTTTTCTTAGAAGATAGAAGAAAGTTATACTTTGATCGTGAATATTCACCATGACGATAATGAGCTGCACTTTACAGAATTCAAACTTTAGCATAAGGAGCTAGGTGTCGAAGAGGGAGACAATAGATATTGATGACAATACTAAGCTAACTTAACCACAAAATTCCACATTATTGCACAGAAATACCAAAACCATAGGTTAGGTTAGCCTATTTACGCGCACGTACATAGGCTAACCTAACCTATGGTTTTGGTATTTCTGTGCAATAATGTAGAATTTTGTGGTTAAGTTAGTTTAGTATTGTCATCAATAACTATTGTCTCCCTCCTCGACACCTAGCTCCTTACGCTAAAGTTCGAATTCTGTCCGTTCCGTCTCCTCGGAAAAAATTAATAAAATCTACCCGACAAATTTTTACTCTCGTAAATCCGCAGCCGTATGTAAAAATAATCCCCGTGCAATATACTTCATCAATGTCAAAAATGCAAAAATATCCATTTTTGCTGATAAGAGATGGAAGTATTGTCTCTAATGATAGAACGTAAATCTCATTTTATAATTTAAAAATTTGAGGAGCAAATTCCAAAGACAAAAGAGCTAAAATTTAATTTAAAAGTTAGCTTACGTCTCCGGAAAAAATCGGTAAAATTACCCCTGAAAATTTCGCCCTTGGAAACCCTCCCTCCTCATGTAAAATTAATCCCCGTACAAAATCCTTCCACTCGGAGATTTCTTATTTTCTTTGGAGAAAATTAGAATTTGACTATAACTTTTTTCTTTTCTTTGAGAAAATTCAGAAGAGAACTTGAACTTTTCTTCACTACGTTGTGAAAACTCATAATTAAACTGGAACCTTTTCTCTTCTCTGGAAAAACATTCAAAAGAGAACTTTAACTTTTCTTCACATCTTTGAGAAAATATAGAATTAAAGCAGAACCTTTTCTCTTCTTGGAGGAAAAATTCAGAATCGAAGTATCTACGGTAAAATTTAGAACAGAACTTTAAATTTTTCATCTATTTGAGAAAAACCGAAACTGAAGTGGAACCTTTTTATTTTCTTGGAAAAATTAGAAGAGAACTTGAACTTTTCTTCACTTCATTGAGAAAATTTAGAATTAAAGTGGCACTTTTTATCTTCATGGTAAGTATTTACATCTAAGGTATAACTTTTTCTATCTTCTATGCAAAAATTTAGAACAGAACTTTCAATTTTTCATCTCTTTGAGAAAAAAAGAACTGAAGTGGAACCTTTTTATTTTCCTGGGAAAAATTAGAATTGATCTGTAACTATTTAGAACAGAACTTTCAATTTTTTAATATCTGAGAAAATTCAGAATCGAAGTGGAACCTTTTTATTTTCATGGAAAAAAATACAATTGATCTGTATCTTATTTCTTTTTCATTGAGAAAATTCTGAAGAGAACTTGAACATTTCTTCTCTTCGTTGAGAAAATTCAGAATTAAGGTGGAACTTCTTATCTTCATGGAAAATATACACAATCATAGTATAACTTTTCCTATCTTCTATGGAAAAATTTAGGACAGAACTTTAAATTTTTTATGCCTTTTGAGAAATTAAGCACTGAAGTGGAAGCTATTTTTCATTTTCTTTGATAAAATTCAGAATTGAGTTAACTTTTTCTCTTCTTTAAGAAAATTCAGAAGAGAACTTGAACATTTTACACTTCTTCGAGAAAACTCAGAATTAAAGTGTAGCTCATTATCCTCATGGTGAATATTCACGATAAAAATATAACTTTTATCTAAATTATAAGAAAAATTTGGAAGAGAGCTTTAATTTTTCATCTCTTTGAGAAAAATCGGAATTGAAATTAAGAAAAGTTAGAATTAAAATGAAACTTTTTATCTTCATGGAAAATATTCACAATCATGGTATAACTTTTCCTATCTTCTATGGAAAATTTTAGAACAGAACTTAAAATCTTTTATGTCTTTGAGAAATGAAGAACTGAAGTGGAAGCTTTTTCCATTTTCTATGGTAAATTTCAGAATTGAGGTAACTTTTTCTCTTCTTTAAGAAAATTCAGAAGAGAACTTGAACATTTTGCACTTCTTCGTAAAAACTCGAAATTAAGGTGTCGTTCTTTATTGTCATGATGAATATTCAAGATCAAAGTATAGCTTTTTTTATCTTCTACGAAAAATTTGGAACAGAACTTGAAGTTTTCTTCGCTTCTTTCAGAAAATTTCTAATTAAAGCTTAACCTTTTCTCTCCTTTTAGGAAAAATTCAGAATCGATTTATCTAGGGTAAAATTTAGAACAGAACTTTAAATTTTTTCATCTCTTTGAGAAAAATCTGAAGTGAAATTATAAAAATTTAGAATTAGAGTGAAACTCTTTATCTTCATGGAAAATATACACAATCATAGTAGAACTTTTTCTATCTTCCACGGAAAAATTTAGAACAGAACTTTAAATTTTTATGTCATTTGAGAAAATCTGAATTGAAGTGGAAAATTTTTATTTTCTCTGGATAAAATAGAATTTATCTGTAACTTATTTCTTCTCATAGATAAAATTAGAATTAAAATGTAACTTTTTATCTTCATTGGAAAATATTCACTACAATAGTATAACTTTTCCTATCTTCAACGCTAAAATTTAAAACAGAGATTTAAATTTTTGTATGACTTTGGGGAAAATCTCATAATTAAATTGGAGCTCCTTATCGTCATGGTGAAATATTCACGATCAATGTATAACTTTTTCTATCTTCTACAAAAAATTTGGAGGAGAACTTTAAATTTATGCCTTTGGGGGAAAATCTGAACTGAAGTGGAACCTTGCTTGATGTTGTGGTGTGCAAAAAAGCTGTAAAGTAAAGATGTGGGTGAAAAAGATGAGTACTTCAAGTTGTAAAATTGGTTTAGGATGGACATTACGAAAAGAACTTGTTTTGAAAAGATATAATAAAGCGTTTAAGAAATTGCTTGGTGTTGGGTTATTCAAAAAGTCGTAAAGTAAAGTTGTGTGTGAAAAAGATGTGTACTTCAACTTTTAAAATAGGTTTAGGAGGGACATTACGTAAAGAACTTCTTCTAAAATAATATAAAAAATCCTTTTGAAAAGTGTTGCTTATTGTTGGGGTATGCAAAAAGTCGTAAAGTAAAGTTGTGGGTGAAAAAGATGAGTACTTTAAGTTATAAAATTGGTTTAGGAAGGACATTACGTAAAGAACTTGTTCTGAAATAATATAATAAAGACTTTTGAAAAGTATTGCTTGGTGTTGGGGTATGCAAAAAGCCGTAAACTAAAGTTTTGGGTGAAAAAAAATTAGTAATTCAACTTGTAAAATAGGTTTAGGAGGGTTATTACGTAAAGAACTTGTTCTGAAAAGATATAATAAAGCCTTGGAAAAGTATTACTTGGTGTTGGGGTATGCAAAAAGTCGTAAAGTAAAGTTGTGGGTGAAAAAGATGACTACTTCAATTTGTAAGATTAGTTTAGGAGGGACATTACGTAAAGAACTTGTTCTGAAAAGATATAATAAAGCCTTTTGAAAGTACTGCTTGGTGTTCGGTTGTTCAAAAAGCTGTAAAGTAAAGTTGTGGGTGAAAAGGATGATTACTTCAAGTTGTAAAATTGGTTTAGGAGGGACATTACGTTAAGAAATTGTTCTGATATAATATAATAAAGCCTTTGAAAAGTATTGCTTGGTGTTAGGGTATGCAAAAAGCCGTAAATTAAAGTTGTGTGTGAAAAAGATGAGTACTTCAAGTTGTAAAATTAGTTTAGGAGGGACATTACGTAAAAAAAAATTTCTGAAAAGATATAATAAAGCCTTTTGAAAGTATTGCTTGGTGTTGAGTTGTTCAAAAAGTTGTAAAGTAAAGTTGTGGGTGAAAAGGATGAGTACTTCAAGTTGTAAAATTAGTTTAGGAGGGACATTACGCAAAAATTTTGTTCTGAAAAGATATAATAAAGCCTTTTGAAAGTACTGCTTGGTGTTGGGGTATGCAAAAAGTCGTAAAGTAAAGTTGTGTGTGAAAAAGATGAATACTTCAAGTTGTAAAATTGGTTTAGGAGGGACATTACGTAAAGAACTTGTTCTGAAATGATAAAATAAATCCTTTTGAAAAGTATTGCTTGATGTTGGGCTGTTCGAAAAACCATAGAGTAAAGTTGTAGGTGAAAAGGATGAATACATCAACTTGTTAAATAGGTTTAGGAGGGACATTAATAAAAGAAATTGTTCTGAAAAGATATATTAAAGCTTTTTGAAAGTTTTGCTTGGTATTGGGGTGTTCAAATAGCTGTAAAGTAAATTTGTGGGTGAAAAGGATGAGTACTTCAAGTTGTAAAATTGGTTTAGGAGGGACATTACGTAAAGAACTTGTTCTGAAAAGATATAATAAAGACTTTTGAAAAGTATTGCTTGGTGTTGGGGTATGCAAAAAGCTGTAAAGTAAAGTAGTGGGTGAAAAGGATGAGTACTTTAACTTGTAAAATAGGGTTAGGAGGGTATTAAGAAAAGAACTTGTTCTGAAAAATATAATAAAGCCTTTTGAAAGTATTGCTTGGTGTTGGGGTGTTCAAAAGGCTGTAAAGTAAAGTTGTGGGTGAAAAGGATGAGTACTTCAAGTTGTAAAATTGGTTTAATAGGGACATTACGTAAAGAACTTGTTCTGAAAAGATATAATAAAGCCTTTGAAAAGTATTGCTTGGTGTTGGGGTATGCAAAGAGCCGTAAGGTAAAGTTGGGGGTGAAAAAGGATGAGTACTTCAAGTTGAAAAATGGGTTTAGGAGGGACATTACGTAAAGAACTTGTTCTGAAAAGATATAATAAAGCCTTTGAAAAGTATTGCTTGGTATTGGGGTATGCAAAAAGCCGTCAGGTAAAGTTGTGGGTGAAAAGGATGAGTAGTTCAACTTGTAAAATAGGTTTAGGAGGGATATTAAGAAAAGAACTTGTTCTGAAAGAATATAACAAAGTCTTTTGAAAAGTATTGCTTGGTGTTAGGGTGTTCAAAAAGCTGCAAGCTAAAGTTGTGGGTGAAAAGGATGAGTACTTCAAGTTGTGAGATGGGTTTATGAAGGTATTAAGAAAAGATCTTGTTCTGAAAAGATATAATAAAGCCTTTTAAAAAGTATTTTTTGGTGTTGGGGTATTTAAAAAGCCATAAAGTAAAGTTGTGGGTGAAAAGGATGAGTACTTCAAGTTGTAAAATGGGTTTAGGAGGGACACTAAGAAAAGAACTTGTTCTGAAAAATATAATAAAGCCTTTGAAAAGTATTGCTTTGTGTTGGGGTATTTAAAAAGCCATAAAGTAAAGTTTTAGTTGAAAAGGATGAGCATTTCAAGTTGTAACATTGGTTTAGGAGGAACATTAAGAAAATAACTTGTTCTGAAAAATATAATAAAGCGTTTGGAAAAGTATTGCTTGGTGTTGGGGTGTTTAAAAAGCCATAGAGTAAAGTTGTGGGGGAAAAGGATGAGAACTTCAAGTTGTAAAATTGGCTTAGGAGGGACATTACGTAAAGAACTTGTTCTGAAAAGATATAATAAAGCCTTTGAAAAGTATTGCTTGGTGTTGGGGTATGCAAAAAGCCATACAGTAAAGTTTGGGGTGAAAAAAAAGAGTACTTCAAGTTGTAAAATTGGTTTAGGAGGGACATTGCTTAAAGAACTTGTTCTGAAAAGGTATAATAAAACCTTTTGAAAAGTATTGCTTGGTATTGGGGTGTTCACATAGCTGTAAAGTAAAGCTGTGGGTGAAAAGGATGAGTACTTCAAGTTGTAAAATTGGTTAAGGGGGGACATTACGTAAAGAGCTTGTTCTGAAAAGATATAATAAAATTGCTCGGTGTTGGGGTATTCAAAAAGCTGTAAAGTATTGTTGGGAGCGAAAAGGATGAGTACTTCAAGTTGTAAAATTGGTTTAGGAGGGACATTACGTAAAGAACTTGTTCTGAAAAGATATAATAAAGCCTTTTGAAAAGTATTGCTTGATGTTGGGGTATACAAAAAAGTCGTAAAGTATTGTTGGGAGTGAAAAAGATGAGTACTTCAACTTAAAAAATAAGTTTAGGAGGAATATTAAGAAGAGAACTAGATCTTAAATTATATATTCGGGGGGGGGGGGGGTGGGCAAAAAAATTTGTGGGCCCCTTTGGAGAGTCTGGGGGAGGGGGGGGCTCTTTGGGGGACCGGGGGAGGGGGGCCTTTGAGGGCCCGGGGGGAGGTGGTCGTTTTGGGTTTGGGTAGGGGACCTTACAACACTGATCAGATGGAACTTGTGTATTATAACGACCACAGAGTTTCACCCCAAATCATCCTCTAAAATGTCTCAAACTGTTTCGCTCAAAAAATCCCTAAAATGCCGATTAATTTGTTTTCGCCCAAATAATCCCCTTGAGTAATTTCTGCGTGTTCCTTTGTTTTGGCATCCCTGCGCTGTCACATTTGATACTCCCAGGAAACCATTTCCTGCTTAAAATATATTCAATCTGTCTTAATCTTGTTTGAATTTCGGAAAAAATATCTAAGGTGTTCCTAGTTACACTAATATGGTTTCAATAGAATATTAATTTATCTCTCAGACCTAAAGACATGAGAGGCCATATTTAAAAATATAATATTAATTTATCTCTCAGACCTAAAGACCTGAGAAGCCATATTTAAAAATGAAATCCACTCATGATAGAATTCCCTGCCGATTATGCAAATCAATTTCTGAGAAAACTACTTTCCTTTCGTAGATCAATCAATTTCCCAGAAATTTAGTTCCCGTTAACGGATCAATACATTGCCCCGTTAGTATTCAGTGCCCATGTGCAAACTTCGTCCCGGAGTCAATAAACTTAGAAACATTCCCTGATTGACCTTGAAAAAGGTGTCATTGACCCATTAGTGGATCAATAAACCATGAATATATTATGTACAGTTAGTATTCAATAAGGGGGTTCTACTTCCGATCAAATTATTTATATAGCCATTTTGTTCATAATTGACCAAAACTCATATATAAAAGCTCCAGGGATAACAAAGTCCCCCCCAGAACCCGCGGGCAAATGCCCTCGGGGCATATAAGGTTCAGAGGGTTCATTCGATTGTAAATCGGAATATCTAGTGCCTTTTTTAAGAGTAAAACTGATCGGAGGGCTGCGAATTCCCCCCCCCCTCCAAGGCCCTCTTTATCCCAAATACATCCGATCAAAATTTTGAGATAGCCATTTTGTTCAAAATATTTTAAAGATAAAATAACAAAACTCTGCGTTTTACGCAATCCCCCAGAACCAGTGGGTAAGTGCTGTATAAACTTCAGTGGTGGATGATTTGATTGGAAATTGAAAGCTCTTGATACCTTTTTAAGATTGAAAAGTGAACTAAGGGCACCTACCCCCCCCCCCCCTCACACACACCCTCTTTTCCCCAAACGTATTCAATCAAAATTTTTAGATAGCAATTTTGTTTGAAATAGTCCAACAATCAGATTACAAAAACTTCAGGGTTAACATAATCTCCCCCCCCCCAGAGTCTGGGGGAAGGATTTTAGATTATGCCCGGCGCATATAAGGTTCTTATGGAAGAGGTAAACTTCGGAGAGGACTCAAATGACTAGAAATTTAAAGTTCTAGTTCCCTTTATGAGTGTCAAAAGTAATATGATGGCAACTGCGTCCGATCAAAGTTTTGAGATTATCATTTTGTCCAAAATATAGTAATATGATGATGCCCTCGGAAACCGGGGGCCAATAAGGTTTTTATGGAAGGAATAATCGTATAACTTTGTCAGGGGCTTATTCTATTGGAAATTAAAAGTTCTAGTTACCTTTTTAAGAGTCAAAAGGGACCGGAGAGCAACTAGCCATCCTCTTTTTTCCTCCAATCCGTCCGATCGAATTTTTTAGATAAGCATTTTGTTAAAATAAGTCAAAAGATCTGTTAACAAAAACTCCAGGATCAACATAAACCCCCAGAGCCCTGGAGCAAGTGTTATATGTTATGTCCAGGGGGCATACAAGGTTCTGATGCGAGGGTTTTGAAAATAGTTCAAAGATTAGATAAGCCAATCCCTCACCCCCACTCAAAAAGCTTATGACCGATATTTTAATCCAACACTTAAGCCGGATGACCCCTGGCCTTCTCTGCATGCCCCCCCATCCTAAAAGAATGTTAACGATATTTTATTCCAAAATTTATGGCAACTTACCCCTTGCTCTCATAGGCCCGACCCCCCCCCCCCCCAAAACAAAAGTGACTTATTAACAATATTTTATTCCAAGACTTATGGGAGCTGACCCCTGGTCCTCCATGGCCCGATACTCCTCAATCTCCTAAAAACATATCAATGATAAATCATGGGGACTAACCCCTGGTCCTACCTCCATGGCCCAAACCCCCCCCCCCCCAAAAAAAAAAATAAATATTAACGACGTTTTATTCCAAAAACCGTGGGAGCTGACACATTGAAAATAAAATCTAAATTGCAGTGAAACCAGACCAGGATTTACCAATAGGCCCACTAGGCTCTGTGGCTTTTACTATTCCTTAAGTTTCGATGATTCCCTCGAAAATCTTGCAAAAACGGAGTGGCAAAAACGCTTGGGCCTAGAAGCGTCAAAGCTTTAAATTCGGCCCTGGGTAATACAAAATCTTGAGCTGGCGAGCTTTCAGCAATTCATATCATTGTATATCAAATATTCAGTTTAATTTTATTAGTTCTTGCCAAAACTTTTAACTTATTTTGGAATAAAAAATTATTTTGAAATAGCGAATTTTGCAAAACTTGAAACTCTGGCATCCAAAAGCGAACAAAAATTAATTAAAAAAAAAAACTTTCCATAAAAGAAGTTTTTTAAAGAACAGTAAAGTCAATATTAAACTTAAGATCAGAAGAAATAGAAACCTACAGTAACTCAATCTAAAAAATACCAGAAATTGCTATTAAAAAATAAATGAATGCCAAAACGAACGGAAATTAAATAAAAAGTCATAGCAAAAAAAACATACAACCGGTACTAATATAAATGAATAAATAAATCTTAAAACGAGTGAAACTTAAATTGAATATGTAAATCAAACTTAAAACGAACAAAGATTTCTACAAACAAGAGTTTGGGTTTTGCCTCCTCCTCTCACTGTAAAAGTCTAAAACCTACTGCATCACTGGCACTTTACTGAAAACGAGTTATATTTCAAATTTTTTCTTTTGTACTTATTATAACATTGAAAATTAACATAAAAATTACAGTAAAATTAAATTTTGAACTGATGGGATTTTTGAATTTTATTAGTTCTTTCCAAGACTGTTCAAGACAAATATAGCTCCACTAGAAACAAGGGTTTGGATACTACCCCCTTCCCTAACTGTAAAAGTCTAACGCCTACACCGTCATTTGTCCTTCACTGAAAACAAATTATGTTACAAATATATTCTTTTCCGGTTACTGCAACATTGAAAATGAAATTAAAATTACAATAAAATAAAAGGTTGAACTGATGATCTTTCAACAATTAATAGCATTATATATCAAATATTCAGTTTGATTTTATTTGTACTCTCCAAGACTGTCCAAAACACATATAGTTTTGAGCAGGATTTATCACTACGAAAAGGGAGGATATTTGATTCTGAGGGTGTTCAAAAAGGCTAAGGGTATTAAGTTGAAACTTCGGGGAATGTTGAGGAGTATGTTAAACTAAATCAAAAGACACCATGTACATCAATTTTATTGAAAAGGCGTATCTGCAACATCTCAAGAACGGCTGAGGGTATTGAGTTTAAATTTTCAAAGCAAGCTAAGAAGGATGTTAAAAAGTGGTCAGGGGAAACCAGTCTCCCTCCCATTCTCTTTTGTGAGAAGTGTTGCATAGCTGAGACAAACAGACATAGGGTTAAAAGTGATCCCTGAAAGCCACAAGCAAAACAATGCTTGCTAAATCTGGTACAGAGAGGACATTCATTATTCAAAGCACCTTATGTAACAATCAGACTAAACAACAAATTTACGCAAAATATATCAATGCAGAAAATAAGCTGCTAAGAAAGGCAATAAGAAATTTCTCAAAAATTTGAATATACTAGTGGTAATCTGTCAGGATTTGGAAAGTTATTCGATCAGTCACTGGAGAAGGAAATACGGTACTAGATTATCTGTAACAAAATCATTCAAATTTTGATGAAGTTACTCATGGTGTGACTAACAGTTTTTCTAAATTAGAACTAAAATGTTAGCACCCGTTGGTAACCAGACAAACGACGAAACATATGAGCAATCCTTACCTTCTCTCAATGATTTTGTATTTCTATTTGGGAAAATCAGTGACCAGGAAGTAGCAAATCAAACAGTTTGTGGTAACGAACTGTAAGTAAGGAGTGACCCAGCTCACAATATTAACCGAAATTCTAAAAAACCGAGTCTTAATAACAATAAATGCATAAAAAAAATTGAATTTTATGCTGATTTCAAATATATAAGTTCCATCAAGTTTAGTCTTACCCATCAAAAGTTATGAGCCTAAGAAAATTTGCCTTATTTTCAAAAAAAGGGAGAAACATCCCCTTAATTTCATATAATATTAATGAAAATTACACCATCAGATTCAGCGTATCAGAGAACCCTGAAATTGTAGAGGTTTCAAACTCCTGTCTGCAAAGTGTGGAATTTTGTATTTTTTGCCAGAAGAAAGATCACGGATTCGTGTTTATCTGTTTTTTTTTGTTTGGTTTTTTTTTTCAGAGGTGATCGTAACGACCCAGTGGTCTTAGAATATCGCGAGAAGGCTCATTCGAACGGAAATTAAAGGTTCTAGTGCCTTTTTTAAGTGACTGAAAAAGCTGGAGGGCAACTAGACCACCTCCAACGCTCATTTTTTTCCAAAGTCTTCCAATCAAAATTTCGAGATAGCCATTTTGTTCAGCATAGTCGAAAAATTTAATAATTATGTCTTTGAAGATGACTTAATGTCCCACAGTCCCCGGGGGATGGGTTGAAACTTATGAACTTTGTCTATTGTTTACATATAGTATTGGTTTTTGGGAAGTATACAAACATTTTCAGGGGCGATTTTCTCTGGTGGGGGGATTAGGGGAGGGGGTTACGTGGGAGGATCTCTCCGTGGAGGAATTTTTTACTGAGGAAAGGACAATACTATGAAAGGAGTGCCGGATTTCCCAGAATTATTTAAAAAGTGATCAGGAATTAAATTAAAAAAAACTAGTTTTTTCAACTTAAAGTAAGGAGCAACATTAAAACTTAAAACGAACAGAAATTATTACATGTATGAAGGGGATAGTAGAAAGGCCTCAGGAGGTCCCACGGGGACTCCTAATATGGGCATAGAGTCCCTAGGGGAAATGGATTTCTGAGAAATTGATTGCGTAATCGATTGGGAATTTGGAACACCTGTGCTGTCATTCATTAATCAAATTGTTTCCAGGCAAAGTTTAATAATGTCTGACAGATACTGTCAACATTTCTCCAGGAATAGATCCAAGTCATTAATGTCTTTGCCTCGGAAACAACTCTTTTGGTCGAACTCCAAAAGATATTAATAACCAAACGCCATGGAAACAATTCTCAAAGAAATATCTTAGCGATGAATTGTTTTAGCGCGGGAATCAGGTTTCTTATTAATTTGAAATGCGTTAGCGCAGAGATGCCAAAAACAAAAGGAACACGCTGAAATTACCGTTTAGGGATTATTTGGGCGAAACTGTTTTAGACAGGTTATGGAATTATTTCGGCGAAACAGTTAGAGACATTTTAAAAGATGATTTTAAAAGATGATTTTAGAAGAGGATTTGAGGGTGAAACTCTGTGGTCCTTATAATACACAAGTTCCATTTGAACAATGTTGTGAGGTCCTCTACCCCAAGCCCAAAGGGTTCCGATCCCCCTACCCCAACCCCAAAGGGTTCCAATCCCCCTACCCCAACCCCGAAGGAAGCCCCGGTCCTCAAAGGTCCCCCAAGCTCCCAAAGGGCCCCCGGATCCCCTAACGCCCTCCCCGGGCCCCCAAAGGCCCTCCCCCCGGTCCTCAAAGGTCCCCCAGGCTCCCAAAGGGCCCCCGGACCCCCAAAGACCCGCCCCGGGCCCCCCAAAGGCCCTCCCCCGGCCCCCAAAGGCCCTCACCAGGAAACCTGTTTGTACGGAGGGGCCATAGAATTCAAAAGACCTAATCTACTCTTATTTAATAGTCAAAAGTGATTGAAGGGCAACTAACGCCCTTCTCACGCCCACCATTTCCCGTAATTGAAAGTTCTGGAAATTAGGTCTTTGCCAGTGTTGTTATAAAAACTTCAAAAAGGACTCATTCATTTGGGAATTGAGAGGGCTAGTGTCCTTAATAATAGTCAAAGTTATCGGAGGGCGAATGCATCCCATACCCATCATTTTCCCAAACACTTCCAATCAACATTTTGATATAGGCATTTTTTTAAACGTAGTTGACGGGTACGAAAATTGTTCTTGAGTATGACAACCCCCCATAGCCCTCAGGGCTAATATTATGCCCTAGGGGCATATACTGTCATATAGAAAGTGGTGTCGTAAAAACTTCAAAAAGGGCTCTTTTGATCGGAAATTGAGAGGGCTATTGCCCTTTTTAATAGTCGAAACCAATCGGAAGGAGAATCGCCTCCCCACCCCCACGCCCATCATTTCCCCAAACATTTCCTATGAACATGTGGATAGGGCCATTTTGTTCAACGTATTTGAAAGGTCTGTAAAATTGACAATGACAACCCTCCCCCCATAGCCTTAAGTATAGGGACCGTAATTGTTACCCTTGGGACACATAACGTTCTTATTAAATTTTTCGTCGTAGACACTACAAAAGACATTCTTTCTACCAGAAATTGGGAACACTAGTTCCTTTTTTATTAATTAAAAGTGATCAGAGGGCAAATTTCTACCTTCATATCGCACCTATCATTTCCGCACGAACTTCCATTCAAAATTTTAACAAGGCCATTTTTTTAAGCTAATTAGACACGTCTCTACATTATGTCTTTGGAAATTACAAATCCCCCATCCCACAGGGTAGCGGTTTTACGTTATGCCCTGGGGACATATTGGGTTTATATAGAAAGTTTGGTCCTATAAATTTCAAAGCGAGCTCATTGGATTGGTAATCAGACGCTCTAGTGCTCTTTTTAAGAGTGAAAATGATCAGAGGGCATCTACCCTCTCCCCCCTACACAAACGTCATATTGTTCCAAAATGCGTCTAATAGAAATTTTGTGATAGCCATTCTTTTCAAAATAGTCTAAATATCATATAACAAGGCCTTTGGGGTTAAAACAAACCCCAAAAATTAGAGAAAAGGGTTGTAAATCATGCCCAGGGAATATTTTAAGTTTTTATGGAAGGGACGGTTTTGTAACTTTAGAATAGGCTATGTCTTTGTTCCAGAAAAAGACTGTGTTATTAAAAAACTAACAGAAATTAATCAAAAAAAGTTTTTGCACAAAACAAGTTTTTCAAGAAAAGTAAAGAACTCCATTAAACCAAAAATGAACAAAAATAGAATCAAATAATCTACCAAGCATACAACTACCACAAATCAGAATCAATAAATAAATGAAACCCAAAACAAACAGAAATTAAAATAAGTCAAACTCTAAACGAGCAAAAATTAATCTGAGTAGGGTTCTAAACCCTGTGCTTTCCAAAAGCCAGAATATAATTTGTACTTTACTGAAAAAAATCTTTGAAATGTTTTCACTTTTATAACTTTAAGAAATCAAAAATTAATTAATATTTTAAGGAATAAATATCAGCATATGTATATTAAACTGACGATGCACATTTTTTTCAGTAAATTCAGTTGAATTTATTTCAGTAAAGTACAAAATATATTCTGGCTTTTAGAAAGCATAGGGTTTAGAACCCTTCTCAGGTTAATTTCTGCTCGTTTTGAGTTTGACTTATTTTAATTTCTGTTTGTTTTGGATTTCATTTATTTATTGATACTGATTTGTGGTAGTTGTATGCTTGGTAGATTATTTGATTCTATTTTTGTTCATTTTTGGTTTAATGGGGTTCTTTAATTTTTTTTTTTGAAAAGCTTATTTTGCGCAAGAATTTTGTTGATTAATTTTATGAGACATGAAGCAAAATAGTTTAGTTAAATGAAGTTTTAGATTAAATGTCTGGAATTTTTTCTTCTATAAAAAGGGAGGTATCACCCTGCAGCACCCTCATTCAGGCTATATTTAAATGATGGGAGATGAGAGAATAATTTCCACCCTCTCCCCCATACTCCTTTTTTGTGGCTGCTCAATTCTACATTTGGGGACAATTTTCCAGCACGGAATTCTCCAGGGTGGAATAAACTTCTTCAACAAAATGAGTTTTTCATTGAAAGTAAAGAGCTATATTAAACGGAAATGAGCAGAAATAAATTCTAATAATATTCGAAGCGTTAAATTATCACAAATCACCATCAATGAATAAACGAAAACCCAAAACCAAAAGAAATTACAATAAATAACCGAGTAAATCTTAAAACACATAAAGAAAGAAAAACGAGCAAAAATGGGGTTTTTATAGGCCAAATGAAGATACTGAAAAAACGAAGCGAATATTTCGAGAGGACAAACGCCTCTCTTCTTCAGCGCGAAACGAAACGATGTATCAATAAAAGCCAAAAATTAAAAGAATTAAAACCAAATACCTAACAACCATAAAAGCGAGTTATTCGCCAATATCCGCGATTTGCACAAAATCCAAAAAATATGATCTGCCATCGACGGATACTAGCGAACAACTGAACAAAAGAAAGGAATCAATTCATTCACTCGAAAAACAAAGCGAACCAGCAATTAAATAAGTTGGAAAACTATGTCATTTGATTTCGGATTTTAATTAAGGCATTTCTTGCAGACACCCTTTGAGACCTAAGGGGTTGTTCACGTGTTTGATTAGATGACTGAGAAAGTGGTTCAAGGTTTATTTCAGGGATCACTAAAGTATCGGCTTCTCTTTTGAGAAAACCGAAATATAACTCATTTATTCTTAAATCACCGGAATCTCTGTTTAAAGCTAGACCTAAATGTTGGTATTTATAAATTTCAACAGCTTCTCTGTAGTGCTGGACAATACCCTTATCATTCGAAATAAGACTAGCTTGATTAAACAAAATAGTATGGTCTGGTTTTTCAAAAATGTACTCTGCAAGGGCAGAGTCAAAATTTTCCGGTTTTTTCCGCTTTTTAAGTGTATTATTAATTGAGCTAGAATGCTGAGTTAATCTATCTGTTAGTCGCTGATTAGTTCTTCCAATATACCAAAGACCACACGAACAAGGAATTCTGTAGACATCGGAGTTTTCACCTATCGGGATAGGGTCTTTTCCTTGATAAATTTGGGACTTGATAGTTTTTCTGGGTCTATAATAAGTGTAAATGTTATTTTTCCTTAGACTTTTTGAAATGTGGTCTGAAATCCCTTTAATGTATGGGAGACCAAGATAAACTGAATTTTCCCTTTGATTTGTGTTTTCTGTGGAACTATCTGATAATCTTTTAATGCGTTTTGCAATTACAGAATTTATTAAACTAATTGGATAACCATTCCCAAATAAAATATCTCTAAGGTGGTTGAGTTCTAAATCCAAGAAACGTGTTGAACAAACTTTCAATGCTCTATCAACTAGAGAAGTGACAACCCCTCTTTTCACAGCAGGAGAATGATTGGAGGAATAACTTAAGTAACGGTCATTATGTGTGGGTTTTCTATATACACTAAACTCGAAACATGAATCATTTCGGTGCACCAAAACATATAAGAAAGGAAGACACCTCTCTATCTCTGATTCCTGAGTAAATTTCAGTTTTGGATCTAAGGAGTTGAGCAAGTTAAGAAAAGAACCCAGAGACTTGTCACCATTCTCCCATAAATAAAAAATGTCATCTTTAAAACGAACTCAAAACTCAGGCTTACAAGAACCTTGCAAAATAGCCCTTTCTTCAAGGTCTTCCATGAAAATATCAGCCTGTATTGGAGAAAGGGGGGCACCAAAACGCATTAAAAGATTATCAGATAGTTCCACAGAAAACACAAATCAAAGGGAAAATTCAGTTTATCTTGGTCTCCCATACATTAAAGGGATTTCAGACCACATTTCAAAAAATCTAAGGAAAAATAACATTTACACTTATTATAGACCCAGAAAAACTATCAAGTCCCAAATTTATCAAGGAAAAGACCCTATCCCGATAGGTGAAAACTCCGGTGTCTACAGAATTCCTTGTTCGTGTGGTCTTTGGTATATTGGAAGAACTAATCAGCGACTAACGGATAGATTAACTCAATATTCTAGCTCAATTAATAATACACTTAAAAAGCGGAAAAAACCGGAAAATTTTTACTATGCCCTTGCAGAGCACATTTTTGAAAAATCAGACCATACTATTTTGTTTAATCAAGCTAGTCTTATTTCGAATGATAAGGGTATTGTCCAGCACTACAGAGAAGCTGTTGAAATTTATAAATACAAACATTTAGGTCTAGCTTTAAACAGAGATTCCGGTGATTTAAGAATAAATGAGTTATATTTCGGTTTTCTCAAAAGAGAAGCCGATACTTTAGTGATCCCTGAAATAAACCTTGAACCACTTTCTCAGTCATCTAATCAAACACGTGAACAACCCCTTAGGTCTCAAAGGGTGTCTGCAAGAAATGCCTTAATAAAAATACGAAATCAAATGACATAGTTTTCCAACTTATTTAATTGCTGGTTCGTTTTGTTTTTGTTTTTCGAGTGAATGAATTGATTCCTTTCTTTTGTTCAGTTGTTCGCTAGTATCCGTCGATGGCAGATCATATTTTCTGGATTTTGTGCAAATCGCGGATATTGGCGAATAACTCGCTTTTATGGTTGTTAGGTATTTGGTTTTAATTCTTTTAATTTTTGGCTTTTATTGATACATCGTTTCGTTTCGCGCTGAAGAAGAGAGGCGTTTGTCCTCTCGAAATATTCGCTTCGTTTTTTCAGTATCTTCATTTGGCCTATAAAAACCCCATTTTTGCTCGTTTTTCTTTCTTTATGTGATGTCAGGCCAATGTGGTTTAAGAAATTATCTAAATCTTAAAACGAGCAGAAATTAACATGAGTAGGGCTGATGCCCTCATGCCTTCTGAGGACCAGAACATAATTTGCACTTTATTGAAAACAAACTAAATTTTACATGTTTTCACTTTTATAACTTTAAAAAATCTAAAATCGCTTAGACATTAAGGAATATATATATATATATATATATATATATGCATGTAGATCACCAAAACAGGGGATTACCATATCACAATTTGCTTGCATACTGTTATACTACCACTACTGCTACTACTGCGATGGCTACCACTACTTCTAAGGCTATGGGTATTACATTGAAACTTTCAGAGAATGTTTGGGGGATATTGAATTAAACTAAAGGACACTTTGTGCATGCATTTTGTCAAAACACCATTTCGGGGTTATTAGGAATGGCTTTCAGTATTAATTTGAAACTTTCAGGGTATGTTGAGGGGGAGGTTGAACTAACCAAAAGGTAATTTTTACATTTTACTGCCACTGCTACTACTAATACTACTATTACTACTACTAATACTACTACTACCATTACGCTTACTATTACCACTACTACTAAGACTAAGGGTATTAAGGTGAAATTTCAGGGAATGTTTGGTTTGAATCATGAACTAAATGAAAACATGTATCAGCAATTTCTCAGGAACGGGTTTAGAGCACTAAGTTGAAAGTTTCAGGATATGTTGGGGAGGATTTTGAACTAATCACCAGGCTTTGAGTATTAAGTTTAAATTTCATACTACACCGAAATAAACTAACAAGATAACTTAAATTATATAGAACGTTAGTTACCTAAGGAATAATGCAGCCAGCTACCTGAACTCCAGTTCCAACTATAATTCCCTTTGGGTTCATACTTTCAATTTATAAGTAGTTATTATCTTTATTCTTGAAGAATAATTTGTTTCCAATTAGGTAATTTAGGCAATAAATTACTTAATGATTTAAGTAAACAATTTGATGTAAGAAAAATGTGTTTTTTTGTTGTATTTTTTATCTCTCTTTACCTAATGACTTAAGCAAATAATTTGGCACCGTTTTTTTCTGATTGGATTCTATCTCTAAAAATAAACTTCCTAGCGTAACATAAGTGAAGTTAAATATCGTCAGTCGGGTATCAAAAGGACGTATCTCCATAATTGTTATTTTTTAGAAGAGCAGAAAAAAACACTTTTTATTTCCCCTCTGATAACCGTAAAACAAAAACGGATTGATATGTATTGATTTGACATATCGATTCGTTCATGTTTTACGGTAAACGGAGGGGAAATAAAAAGTTGTAAGTTTTTTTTTTCACCTCTTCTGAAAATATACAATTATGGAGATTCGTCCTTTTGGTACCCGACACCTTGGAATAGTTAATTAAAACAAATGTTTGAATCTTTAATAAAAATGTTTTGCGAGTAACTTAACTCGCAAATTACGTGTATTTTGGTTTTTGGGGTAGATAGCCTCCTCTCCTCTAAAAATATTAACAGTTGCCCATATTACAAGGTTGGAAGAGTAATAAATAGCAATGGAAGAGATTCAGCTCTGCTGGTGCCCCCTACATCCCCCCTAAAAAAATAATTCTGCATCAACCCTGTATTCAAGTAAACAGAAAAAGTCGTCTGGTCTGTCATTATGTTAGGGTATGGGCATTCACTGGGTGCAGCATAAGCACCGCCTTTCAATAAAAATGAATTTGCATTGTCAGTTTAATATACATATACTGATATTTAGTAATCAAAATGTTAATATTATTTGATTTATTAAGTTATAAAAGTAAAAACATTTATATTTTTTTCATTAAAGGGCAAATTTTGTTCTGGCATAGCAATTGGGAAGGCATAGCGTTTTACGCCCAACTTACGTTAATTTCTGCTCGTTTTGAGTTTGACTCGGTTATTTGTTTTAATTTATGTTCGTATTGGGTTTTATTTATTTATCGATGCTGATTTGTGGCAGTTTCACGGCCAGTAGATTATTTAATTTTTGCTCATTTTTTGTTTAATGGAGTTCTTTACTTTTCTTTGAAAAACTTATTTTGTGGATATTTTTTTTAATTAATTTAATTTAATGTCTTATGATGTATATTTCATTTAATATTTTGTTCTTTCACGTAGCCAGATCAATATTCTCTAGATAAAAGTTTCTGGGTAGGACAAAGACGACCATTTGAATAACCCCTCCGTTCATCTGACCCATACCACTAAATTTCTATTTGGGGTGTATTGGAAGATCAGTTGAGTGGACAAAATGAATTGAACAGAATTTCTAGAACATGCAAGCATCAATCATATTGTTTATAGGTTTTGAGAGGGGGAAGAGTACAAATTGCAACCACTCCCATCTCTAAACCTTAATTAACATTGAAATATTGTTTTTCGTTGTTGATGATGTTATGACAGTTTAAAACACGCCGTTTATTAGCCACACATCGTTTCCCCGTGAAGCATAAATGACACTTGGGATTATCAATGGGCATTATTCCTACTCATGTTTGCGGTAAGTTCAGTTTTTTTTCAGTCTGACTTGATTATTCATTTTAATTTTTGTTCATTGTAGCTCTTATTTATCGAGAAGACCATTTGAATGGCAGTCATAATCACCTTATCTAAATTCACCGGATTTCTCCGAGTGGTATATTCAAAGACGAGCCTTCGAATATATTAGCAAGCTAAACTAGCTAGTGAGCTAATAGGTAGTGAGCTATAAGTAAGGAGCGACTCGAGGCAATTGCATCCGTAACTCTAAGAAGGGGAATTTTTATAGCAATCAGTACGTCAAATAATTTATTTTCATGCGGATTCCACCTATATAAAATTAGTTAAGTTCAGTGGCGGATCCAGGGGGTTAGGGGACGTGCGTCCCCCTAACATAGTCTAAAGTAGTGTGATTTACTTAATTGACGCAAATTTGCGTCAATTAAACTTTCTCCTAATGCAAGTTTATCGGATCAACCTATTTTGCGCCTCCCCCTAAAAAAAATCCTGGATCCACCCCTGGTTAAGTTTAATGTTACCCACAAGACTTAGGAGCCTGAGAAAATATACCTTATTTTCAAAAAAGGGGGGGAAACCCCTAAAAATTCAAGTGATTTTAATTAAAATCACACCATTAGAAGCACCATACTGCAGAACCTTACTGTACACGTTCCAAGCTCTTACCTACAAAATTTCGGAATTTTGCTTTTTTCTTCTAATATTTTCTGATATTATCAAACATTAGTCATTTCTTCTTTTCAAAACAACGGAACAGGTTTTTGTTTTATAAACAACATTCACACATTTTTTTTCTGCATTTCTTTTATTGCTCATTAGCTCTTAATGGATGGCTCATTTCTTTAAGCCAAGACTAGACATTCCTGATTGAAAGGCATGCATTAAATCAACGAAAGCTATTTTCTGCATATTTTTGCATAATTTCAGTGCAAAACACAGTGAAAATGAATACAAAGCAGTGTGCAATTTCATAGCAAAACACAGTGGAAAGTCATACTAAGCAGTATTTTCTGAAATATTCATAGAGAAGGCCGATTTTTTCGAGCCAAGAATAGGTCTTACTGATTTAAATGCACAAATTCGAATAATTCTTGCAAAATACAAAATAGTTGCTACAATATACGAAATATTCTTTTTGAAACAAAAACGATTCTTATAAAACACAAAATAGTTTTCACAAAATTTAATATAATTCTTACAAAATACAAAAACAGTTTTTACAAAGTACAATGTAGTTCTTAAAAATACAAAATAATTCTTACAAAAAAAACAAATTACTTCCTACAAAAATTACTTCTTGCAAAACATTAAATAGTTTCTAGAAAATACAAAATAGTAATGACAAAATACAAATGATTATTATTACAAAATACAAATATTTTTTAAAAATTCATTATGCAAAACAGAAATAATCCTTACAAAATAGTTCCTATAAAATTGAGTATGGACTTACAAAATGCAAAACAGTTCTTACAAAAAAGAATAATTCTTACAAAATACAAAAATAGCTGCTACAATATACAAAAAGCTCTTCAAAAACAAAAATTATTTTTATATAATACAAAATAGTACTTACGAAGTTGATTATAGTTCTTAAAAGATAAAAAATAGTTCTTACAAAACACAAAATTCTTCATACAAAATCCAACATACTCTTGCAGAACATAAAATTATTCTTAGAAAAATAAAAAAATAGCTACGACCAAACACAAAATGATTCATAGAAAATATAAAATAGTTCTTACAAAATACAAAATAGTTCTTAAAAAACAAAAAAATTCTTACAAAATACAAATAGTTTTTTTTTTACAATATTTAATATAGCTCTTACAAAATGTATAAAATTCTTATAACATCCAAAATAGTTCGTACAAAACACATAAGACTTTAGACAAAATAGCAACAATTCTTACAAAACAAAAATAATTCTTACAAAGTACGAAATAGTTCTTACAAACACAAAATAAGTGCTACGAAGTCCAATTCACTTCTTACAAAACACAAATTAATTCCTACAAAAGACAAATAGTTCTTAAAAACCAAAAATAATTCGTATAAAATACTAATAGTACTTCCAAAATTCAATAATCTTCTTACGAAATACAAAATAGTCCTTATAAAATACAAAGAAGTTCTAGAAAAATACAAAATAGTTCTAAAAAATGTAAGTAATCTTACAAAATAAAAAATACTTTCTAAAAAATCCAATAAAGTTCTTACAAAACTTCCTTTAAAATGAGTTACGGTTGCCGTCTGTTGCTGCTGCTGTTCAACATTCTGTGGCCTACAGTCATACTGAAAAAATTTAATCGGTAAGTCACGATTACAGTTCACCCCCAACGTATAGCAAACTTGCTAGGAGTGCTACTTATTGTTTAAAATTTGAATTTTTTTTCAAATTTTCACTGTTTTCAGCTCCCTGCTTATTTACGATAAATAAAAGTTCAAATAGGGATAAAATCCTTTTAATAGACAGTGATGATAGACAGTGAGATAGTTTTACTACTGATGACGGTCACTGTATATGTGACCGAAATATCTGGTATTTTTGTGAATTTCTATCATCACTGTCTATTAAAAGGATTTTATCCCTATTTGAACTTTTATTTATCGTCATGGAAAGGCAGTGTGGTCTCCGAAATTATCTACCTGCTTATTTGTATAAAATGATTATACCCTTCCAGTTGAAAGACAATTGTGTTTTGCATCATCATGCATGTGATCGTAAATTTTTATAATTCAATTACTAAGGGCTATAATTCGTTCTTTAGTATATTTTTATTATACTATCTTGTGGAAGGATAAGTGTATGTAACATCATTATGTTATAATGGTTTATCTTAATACTTAGGTTACTGTGGGCTATAGTTAATTTTTTGATAAAATTTGAATAATTTTAAAAAAAAGATACATTTTATATAATTATATCTACGTGTCTTTTAAATAAAAAATAATGTTAAAAACGAAATGATTTTTTGATATTCGTATGCAAGATGAAATTATTAACATTCGTCACCCGAGTATTACACAAAATGCAGTTTTTCACAAAAAATTGACTTTATTTGAAAAATTATTTTTTTTAATGCAAAAGCGACTATATATGGCAATTTCCATTAAAATGAGCCATTAAACAACTCTCTACTATGTTCCAGTGCAGTTAGCTCCGGAGAAAAAAAAAACGATAAAAAAAATGCCTTCGATGCAGAATATCGTGGTTATAGCCACTTTTCTTGTTTTTCAAGCGAATGGATTTTCTTTGTTGTTCAAGCCAAGGGTCTGTAACTTTCTTTTTCTTTTGTAGGGTTTTCGGACAAGGCGGTTTTAATGGTGCACTTTATGTTTCAATCGGACACTTTTTTTAGGAGTTATGGGCTATTGTATTTCTTAGTATGGGACGTGATCGTCTCTTTCTAGGTTGTTAGCTACCGCTACAACCTGGATCCCCTGGAAAGATGACCCGCCGAACAATTCCCTCCTCATGAAAAATTCTCCCTTTACAAAATCTCCCCATATAAAATCCCCACCATAGAAAATTCCCTCTCTGTCGAAAAATGTCTGTATGTTTCCCAATAAAACACTATGTGTAAATAAAAAATACAATATGTAAACAAGGGGAAAATTTCATAGATTTTAGCCCTTTTTTTAGTGATGTGGGGGGTTTCTGTCATCACAAAAGGAACAGTTATTGGACCTTACAGCTATGCTTGACGAATCATATTTTTTTCAAAGATAATTGACACGGATCATAGGGAATCGGGCAGCAAAATCAGCTAAAATACAACTATATTCCAGAGAAGCAACTTTTCCAAAGGTGTTTGTGTTAGGTTATCTTGTCAAAGGATAAGTGTGTTGCATCATCATGTATATGGTGATTTATATTAATATTTCAGTTACTATGAGCCAGAATTCGTTCTTTACTACAATTTTATAACTTTGCTCGACGAGTAATATTTTAATTTTTTTTTTAATTACACGGACCAGAAGGAATCCGGTAGCAAAGTCAGTCAAAAATGCAACCACATCCAAGAGAAGCAACTTTTCAAAAGGTGTTAGTGCTATGTTATCTCATCAAAAGAAAAGTGTGTTTGCCTCGTCATGTAGGTGATGATTTATTTTATTATTGAAGTTACTATGGGCCCAAGGCTGTACCTAGAGGGGGCTTAGGGGGGGGGTTGACCCCCCCCCCCAAAAAAGAAAGAAAAATGTTTGTTTGACTTTTAAAAACGAAACAAAAATGGATATAAACAAATTTTGTATGTTTTTTTTTTATTTTTTCGTGTAACCCCCCCCCCCCCCCCCGAAAAAATCTTTGAGTAAAACCCCCTCCAAAAAAAATCCTGGGTAAGGCCTTGTAAGGGCCAGATTTCTTCCTTTAATAGAATTAAACAACTATGCTTGGCAGCAAATTCAATAAAAAATGTAGCCATATCCCAGAGCAGCAACTTTTCAAGAGGTATTATCTTGTCAAACGATAAGTGTGTTGCATCATCATGTATATGATGATTTATTTTAGTATTTCAGTTAATATGAGCCAGAGTTCGTGCTTTACTATAATTATACAACTATGCCTGACGAGACAAATTTTTTCAAAAATAATTACGCAGACCAGAAGAAATCCGGCAGCAAAGTCTGTCAAAAATGCAGCCACATTCCAGAGAAGCAACTTTTCAAAAGGTGTTAGTGCTATATTATCTTGTCAAAAGAAAAGTGTGCTGCATCGTCATGTATGTGATGATTCATTTTATTATTTAATTTACTATGGGCCAGAGTTCTTCCTTTACTGTAATTATACAACTATGCCTGACGAGGCAGATTTTCTTCAAAAATAATTACACAGACCAGGTGGAATCAGGTAGCAAAGTCAATCAAAAATGTAACCATATCCCAGAGAAGCAACTTTTCAAAAGGTGTTTGTGCTATATTGTTTTTTTTTTTCAAAACACAAGTGTGTTGCATCGTCATGTACATAATTTATTTCAATATTTCAGTTGCTATGAGCCAGAGTTCGTTCTTTGCTATAAAAAATGGGAACGTTGAGCACTAATGAGTTAAAGTCTAAACAAAACGTCTATTAATAACTACTCGACTGAAACCATTTATGATGAACTATATCAATCCTTTATGTAAAATCTGATCTGGTCTGTTCTCGGTCTGATCTGATCTGTTCTTTGTTTGACGTGAAATTACAAACAGAAAAATGCCTGTGGCATTTTCTTAATTGGAATAGTAAGAGACGATCTGGCTACAACCTATGATTATGACGCCATTGATCAATCTTTAACAGGAAATATGCAGTATTTTGTAGAAAAATTAACTGTTTTATAAATTATTTGTTTTAATTACAAAAGGTTTTTAACCCCATTAATTTGCTTTAAAACGAGTCATTGAACAACTCTCTACGATGTTCCAGTGCCAAGGTATCTGTGGAGAAAAATAAGGAAAAAAAAGATGCCGTTTAGGCGGAATATTGTAGTAGCTGCCACTTTTCTTGATTTTCAAGCCAATATATTTCCCTTTTTGTTCAAGCCAAGGTACAGAAAGTTTCTTATATAGAGGTTTCCGACAAGTCAATTGTAATCGTGTACTTTTCATTCTGATCTGATTATATTTTTAGGAGCAATGGGTGTTTTTATTTCTTAACATTGGACGTCATCGTCTCTTACTAGGCTGCTAGCTACCGCTGCAACCCGGATTATACAACTATGCTTAACTAGACATATTTTCTTCAAAAATAATTACACGGACCAGGTGGAATCAGGCACCAAAGTCAATCAAAAATGTAACCATATCCCAGAGAAGCAATTTTTGAAAAGGCGTTTCTACTATATTATCTTGTCAAAAGATAAGTGTTTTGCATCGCCATGTATATGATGATTTATTTTAATATTTTAGCTACTATGGGCCAGAGGTCTTCTTTTAGTATAAATAATACCGAAAAATCTTATAGATTTTTTACCTACTTTACATTTGTGCTTATAACCTACGGTTATGAGGTCATTCATCATCTTGCATAAAAATGCAGTTTTTCGCAAAAGAGTGAATTTACTTTAAATATTGTTTTTGTTGATTACAAAAGACACAAGATCTAGCAATTTCCTTTAAAACAAGTCCTTAAACAGTTTTCTACGTCGCTCTAGTGCCCAGCTAGCTGCGGAGAAATAAAAACCGAAAAAAGTGCTTTTGATGCAGAATATCTTGATTGATACCGCTTTCCTTGTTTTCCAAGGCAATGGATTTCCTTTCTTGTTCAAGCCAATAGACTGTAAGTTTCCTAGATAGTTAGTTTTGATTAATTGTAGAACCGTTGTATTATTAGTCATGGTTGGATCAGTCGTGAAAGACTAGCCAAATATTGTCTTTGAACTTCAATATTGCAATATTAGCCACTTATTATCAATAAATCAGATTTATCTTAGAGATTACGACATTTTTAAATTTTGGAAATGTGTTCTGTTATGTTAGCCTCGTTTGTAATGAGCAAGCTCGGAAGCCCCTACAAACTAATTTTTTGGAGGAAAGGCACAAATCGTCGTTATTGTTAAACGTTAGCCCTTATCAAACGGATTTTGTTAAATATGTACCAGCTAGAGGCGGATGCAAGGTACTACTCCCACTTCGAAGGCGAAATTGAAGAGTACCCAGTATTTTTCTTGGTTGACCCTAGTGCTACCCTGTGTATCATGCATGGGGAGTGTATACGGAATCGTAGCTCTTCTTTAAAGTAAACAGAAGTTTACTGCGGTCATGGCATCCCAGTCAATGCAAATCGTATCCCATTAGAGGCGTTCGCTTTCCATTAGAGACGAATATCAGCAACAAAAAGTGGCAAGCAGTACAAGGACAAGATTAGCCAGCTATCGACCTTTTACAGGTCCGCTCTATTATCAGAACTCGGATGACTGGAGCTGAAAAGGCCGGGACTAAAGCCGCAAACAAATATAAGAAGCTGCACGACCGTCATGAAAAGAGTCATAAACGTCAGGTAGAAATGAAGTTCTAGTGCTTCTGGGAGCAGGTGAGCGCAAACTGAAAAGGTGATGGCAATGCTCCTTTAAAGCGTTGGACAAAATTGGCAGGGTCAATTACGAAACTCAGAAGCCAGAAGTGAAGAGGAGGTGCAAAGCATGTCACATCAACCTTCTTCGGAGATTCAAAAGAAGAGTACCAGAAATGCTGTTGACAGCCATTAACAGTAAACTGAGCGTCTTCCCATCAGTGACAAAAGCAAGTTTGGTCTGATTTGCGCATTAGTAACTCACTTGAGTGCAAGGAATTAGGAATAGCTTTTAAGCCTACTGGAGAATTTCCAAAGAACTTTCTCAGGGATACCAAGTAGAACCTGTGTCGTTAAACATTAGATTAATAATAATAAGTCACTACTTTTCTTAGGAGGAATCCGTATCGCATCTCATAAAGTTAGTAGGTTGCTATTAAGCAAGAAGTCGACCACATGCTCGGCATGGGCATCATCGAACCATTTTCTAGTTCATGGTGATCCTCCAATTGTCAAGATAGGAAAGCCGGACGGATTTCCTACGTTTCTGTCATGATTGTCGTGTTGAGAACAAAATATCCCGTTTTGTTATTAATCTTTCGCCTCGTACAGAAGATCTCATGTCTATACGAAACGGTTGGCAGTAAATAAAAAGTTTAGCATCCTCGACATGGATAGAAGATATTTGCAAATCGAGCTGGAAAGAAATCGGCAAAAACTCAGCATTCAAGACGTCCTCTGGGCAGAGGTGTCACTACCCAAAATGTTTGGGAATGGAGGGGGGCAATGGATTTTAATTAATGGCTGTTTATTTTTACAGACTGATTTGGGCGAAATTGCTGCTAAAATTAACTTCTTTTTTTACCGACTGAGACTGATTTTATTTCATTGATTTTGCGTCAAATGAGCCAGTAAAATAGTGGTGACTCCCCACAATCAAAATGGCTCAGAGCAAAATTCGATCTGATCAAAATCAGGCTCAGAAGGGCTCAATTCAAATGGCTCAGAACGAAGTTCATTACCAGGGTCACCCAATTGGAAACCAGAAATTGCACACTGGAATGAAGGGTAAAGGCCTTTCAATATTCTTCTCTATCGGCGTCAAAGAAAGAAATTGCCGCTTTGGTTGAGATGGCATCATACAACAAACCATTTATCAAGAATTCATCCGAAATCGCCGAGTCACTTAACTCATGAAAAAAGACTACCCAAACAAGTTGGCGCTGAACGAGACAGAAGTTTGCAAATTTGAGAATATCAAAAGAGCACTAATCGAAGTTCCTGTTTTGGCATCTCCAGGAATGGAGAAGACCCCAAGATTGCATTTCCTAGCAAGAAACGGCTCCAAGCCAAATTTGATAGATTAGCGTAAACAACTTGAAAATGTGATTGAGGTGTGCCTTCAAATTAAGCTCTCTCTCCGACCATGAATAACCTGGTGGCAGAGACTTTACATGAAGGAATAATACAGAATTCCCATCTGCTTCCCGATAGCGAAGGAGAATTCGAAAGCAAATTTTCAGCCTTGGAAACAATCATGAGGTATTTCTGCTGATCAGATATATATTTGGACACTAAAAAGTTCGTAGACAGCTGCTTCTGTTTTGCGAGAAAGAAGGTTTTCTTATAAAGTGGTTCATATTAAGAACGAATTATTTAGTATAACGATGTCTCTCCAACCCTTCAGTGGATGAGAAGGTTGTCATGAATCAGTTTTGACATAGTGCCCGTTTTTACTTAATTATATGTGTACCTCAATCCTCTTGTATAGTGAAATGTTTGTGTATGCGTTGCTGCATCAGCCAGTTTAAGATGGCTGAATTTGGACGGTAATGTATTTTTGTGCGATTCATTTTTGTCAGGTGCAATCTGTCTATTGAAGATACAAAGGTGTTTTTTGTTTATTTGAATATTTCGAAATAGTGAGGTGTTAGTCGGCAACAGCGTTCATTATTGCGTATTGGACAGGTGTGATAAGACAAGTAGCCCTTAAAAACAACAAATCTACAACCTACAGTTGACCATAAGTTTGAATGTGAGCCTTTAGCTGGTGCTGCCAATCGATCGCTGCTGGAAAACTCAGTAATTAAAAAAGTGACCGAATATATCCTCAGTACTTTGTCCACGTATTTCTGTCAGAATTCCCATCTTGTTGATGATGCCTACTCAAGCAGAAGAGCTGTAGTGACTGCCTCGTATTACCATTCACAATAAAAAGCACAGTACTTGGAGAAAAAAGGAAATAGATAAAGTTTAGCTCTTAAAGTCATCAAGGCAATGTCGACGCTACGGGTATGGCAGCTGATGTAAGTCGCATGATGTGAAATTCCCTTAACAGGCAGTACACCTGAAAAGTGGTCACTCATGACAGAAACACTTGTGAAACAACTTTCTTCTATCTATGATTAGAAACAAAAACACTGTGCAGATTCAGCAAATAATTTATACGTCCTGATTGCATTCGCAAGTGACACAAATTGGGAGTTTTAAAAAGAAAAAAAAATCTTGAACAGTTTCAATGTTTTCCTTTATAGGCAAGGTAAGTTGAAATCTACAACTCCTATACAGAGAAAATGGTGGTTTTCTCGTTAAGATTTTGTTGCAAGATTCAAGTAAATGAGTAAGTAACATTATGAAAAGGCCTCCGTATAACCTGTGAAATGCAGTATATCTACGGCAATAAAATATAATTGCTTACGTGTCAATGTGAATGCTCCATTCGGCTTCAGGGTTCTGCTTCACCTACCGAAAACTTCGACAGGCTCAGGAAAAAAAGATAAACTCCACAGTGTTTATTCGGTAAAAAAGGAGGACTACAAAGATGGCAATGTTTTTTTAAAGTATTAAATTTTGAAAAAGAGTAGGAATTTTGGAAAATAATTGAGATAAATAATTTAGATGGTAAATAAACATGCGAAAAAAACAAGTAAAATGCCAAAAAAAAGAGAAGGTAATACTTACTTTTTTGCTAACAAATAATTGT
>NC_142798.1:21951611-21998243 GCF_049724085.1 Artemia sp. Qi Xiang Cuo | reverse complement strand
AAAGAAAGGCTAAGAAACCTAGCTCATAAAAGCCTGAAATAGCAAACTACTCACCCCAAACTATTGGTTTCAGACAACATTCACCTAGGAAATACTAGGAAACCATAACTCAGAAAAGCCTGAAGTAGCAAACTACACATCCCAAATCATAGGTTTCAGACAACTCACATCAACGAAAGACGGGTGCTCGGGGAGAGCCTTTGAGGGTCTGTGGGTCCCTTGAGGGTCGGTGGTCCTTTGGGAGCTCGGGGGGCCCTGTGGGGCCCGGGGGAGGGGCTTGGGGGGCCGGGGAGGGCATTGGGGGGTCTGGGTGGGCCTTTGGGGCGCCGGGAGGGCCTTTGGGTGCCGGGGGGACATTTGGGGACCGGTGGAGGGCCTTTGGGACCCCGTTGGTCCTTTGGGAGCTCAATGTGCCTTTGGAGGGCCCGGGGATGGCATTTGGGGTTCTGGGTGGGCCTTTGGGGCGCCGGTGGCCCTTTGGGAGCTTGGGGGGCCTTTGAGTGTCTGGGGGGACAGTTGGGAGCCTGGGGGACATTTGGGGCCTGGGGATGGCCTTTGAGGGTCTGTGGGTCCCTTGAGGGTCGGTGGAGGGCCTTTGGGAGCTTGGGGGGCCTTTGAGGACCGGGGGCTTCCTTCGGGGTTGGGGTAGGAGGATTGGATCCCTTTGGGGTTGGGTTAGAGGACCTCACAACACTGTTCAAATGAAACTTGTGTATTATAACGACCACACTCAAATTCTCTTCTAAAATCTCTTCAAAAATCTTCTTTTAAAATGTCTCTATCTGTTTCGCCGAAATAGTTCCATAACCTGTCTAAAACGGTTTCGCCCAAATAATCCCTAAACGTAAATTCAGCGTGTTCCTTTGTTATTGGCATCTCTGCGCTAACGCATTTCAAATTAATATGAAACCTTTTCGCGCGCTAAAACAATTCATCGCTAAGATGTTTCTTGCCTAATTGTTTCCATGGCCTTTGGTTATTAATATCCTTTGGAGTTCGACCAGTAGAACTGTTCCCGAGGCAAAGACATTAATGATTTGGATCTATTCCTGGAGAAAATTTTTAAAGTCTGACAGATGATGTCATTGATTGATTGATCTGTCAAGAAAGGGGACATTAATTTGTTGTTTCTAAGGGGAATTATTGATTCACGATAGGTGAATTGAGGTCGACAGCACAGGTGTTCTGACTCGTGACTACACCACGTGGTTTATGGTTTTCTCAGTGAGAAAGTTCCTGTTTTTTCAAATTCTCACTGACAAAAACCATGAAAACAGACATAAATGTGACAAAGTTCCTGTTTTTCAAATTCTCAATGACAAAAACCATAAAACATCCATAGTTTGATGTTGACATCCGAGAAAAACATCAAATAAATCGAACAACACACATAACCATCCATGAAAACATACATAAATGTGACAAAATTCCTGTTTTTCAAATTCTCACTGACAAAAACCATAAACCACGTGGTTCTCGTGCCAATATATGGTGTTAAAAAAAGTTGTAGGTGGCAGCAGGGGTGTCGTCCCGGAGTCGGACCCCCATCTCTACTAACATTTCGCCATCTTTTTTTTCTGTTCCTGATAAATTTTAAAACTGGATGAATTCCCCTCGTCCAAAATTTCGCTTGTACACAAGACGTTTTGTCATAAATGCAGAAAGAATAGATTTTGTTTTATTAAATTAAATTCATCACCTTGAAGTTGAAGATTGCTTTCATTATATTTTTGAAATAAATCGGTCAAGTAAGCGATTATCACTTTGGATTGAATTCGTCTGGATCGCAAATCCACATTTTATCTTTCAAGAACTCCAGCACCAAGTTAAATAGCGTGTAAAACCTATCTAAAGAGGTCCCCTTTGAAAACCACTGAATTTCTGTATGAAACAGCAAACGATTAGATTCTTCTTCGTTTCCAATACAAAGCTGCTTAAATTATCTATCATTCAATGATCTGCTTCTGTTTGTCTGGATAGCTTTAATTTCATATTGTAATAAATTATGTAGGCGTGCACTTAAATTTTGGGCAACAAGATGTTGGCGGTGAATGAAACAGAGTACTGTGAATGTATTCATTACCTCCTTTTTTTAAATATGCAAGAAAACTCCTGTAGCGCCCTACCATCGCTGGAGCACCATCTGTTTTTTTTCTTTAAAAGAAAAAGTATTATAATTTTTTTCTTTAAAAAAATCATCCAATGCAAGAAATATCGATTCTCCCTTCGTGTCAGTTTGCAAACATTTAGCAAATAATAATTCTTGGAAAAATTCTTCTTCCTTTATGAACCACACATATGCTAAAAGCAAAGCTTCCTTTCCTGGCAAGGTTGATTCGTCAAGCTGAATAGGAAACACAATAAATTTTCAACATCTTGTGCCATTTCGTCAATTCTCCTTTGCACTCTATTATTGCTCAAAGAAATTTTTTTGATGATATCAAATGCTGGCTTGTGTAACACAGAGCATATTACTTCACTTATAGCCGGTATTATTAGTTCTTCACCAGTAGTATGAGGTTTTTCCGACTTGGCCATCATTAGTGAAATATTAAAAGAAGCAAGCAAGTCATCGTCATCTTGTGAGGTTGCGTTTGAAAAGAGTTTTGCCACTCTCAGTTGTTGGCTAAATTTTTCCCGATTTGGCAATCATTAGTGAAATATTAAAAGAAGCAAGCAAGTCATCGTCATCTTGTGAGGTTGCGGTTGACAAGAGTTTTGCTACTCTCAGTTGTTGGCTGAAATTTTCCCGATTTGGCAATCATTAGTGAAATATTAAAAGAAGCAAGCAAGCCATCGTCATCTTGTGAGGTTGTGGCTGAAAAGAGTTTTGCCACTCTCAGTTGTTGGCTGAATTTTTCCCGATTTGGCAATCATTAGTGAAATGTTAAAAGAAGCAAGCAAGTCATCGTCATCTTGTGAGGATGCGGTTGAAAAGAGTTTTGCCACTCTCAGTTGTTGTCTAAATTTTTCTTTTAGTGTACGAAAATAACTTAAATCCTTATCTTTTTTATCACCATGAATTTTAGTCAAATGTTCTCTAGTCTAGAAGTCTATAAAATCTAGAAGGCTTCATAGCTTCGTTTGATAATGTTTTCTGGTAAATCAGACACATTGGCAATGTAATATTTACAGGCAACTCAATAAAACCATATTTCAAATATTTGATATTATACTGTCTACATTTTATCTTTGGTTCAGCCAATATTATCTGTTAAAAAAATAAAAAATTTATAGAGGTATTTATTGAAATATAAATAAACATGATATCATTAATTGTGAAGCACATATAATTACAACAACAAAATAATAATACTCACCATTTGTAGTCACACTATTTATTACTTATCGTAGGCAGTGCAATAGCGCTGCTAAGTAAAGAGCCATGTTGGCACAATGTATTATTTATTTATTTTTTATCTTGGTTTTAGACCAGGGTACTTCCTATCGAAGGAGTTGACGTAGAAACTTCGAAAAGGGCTCAATCGATTGGAAATTGGAGTGGCTTGTGCTCTTTTTAATAGTTGAAAGTGATTGGAAGGCAACTAATAACCCTTCCACGCCCACCACTTCCCCAAACACATCCAATCAAAATTTTGAGATAGTCATTTTGTTCAGCGTAGTTGAATTCCAGATAGAAATTATGTTTTTGAGGAGAACACTCCCCCAGAGTCCTCAGGGCAAGGATTGTAAGTTATGCCCTGGGGGTATCTAAGGTTTTTATAAATTGCGCTGTCGTAGAAACTTCAAAAAAGGCTCATTTGATTGGAAATTAAAAGGGCTATTGCCCTTTTTAATGGTCAAAAGTAATTGGAGAGTAACTAACCAACTCTTACGCCCACATTTCCCCAAACACATCCAATCAAAATTTTGAGATAGCCATTTTACTCAACATAGTTGAAAGTTCTGAAAATTCGGTATTTAAGGATGAACCCCTCCCCCCCCCCCACACAGCCCTCAGGGCAAGGGTTATAAGTTATGCCCTTGGACTCTATAAGGTTTTTATAGAAAGCAATACAGTAGTAACATCAAAAGAGGCTCATTTAAAGTGAAACTGAAATGGTCAGAGCCCTTTTTCATAGCTATAACTGATCTGGACGGAACTAACGCCCGTTCGATAGTCGGAGTATACACCTATGCATCCCGTCATAATTTTGAGAGCACCATTTTGTTAAAATCTGAGGAAATTTCGGGAAATTAGGTCTTTTAGGATGATACCCCCCCCCCCAGAGGCCTCAAGGCAAGGGTTATAAGTTATACCGTGGGAGCATATAAGGTTTTTATTGAAAGCGTTGTCGTAAAAACTAGAAAGGGGCTCATTCCATTGGAAATTGAAACCGCTAGAGGCCTATTTAATAGTCGAAAATGAATAGAGGGCAAATAGCCCCCTTCCCATGCCTAACATTTCCCTAAAAACATAAAACCAAACTTTCGAGATAGCCATTTTGTTCAAAGTAATTCAAAGTTCTGGAAAATACGTTTTTGAGGTTGACAGCCCCCAACAGTCCTCAAGGCAAGGGTTGTAAGTTACGCCCTGGGGTCATATCAGGTTTTTGTAGAAAGTGTTGTTGTAGAACTTCAAAAAAGGATCATTCAATTGGAAATTGAAAGGGCTAGTGCCCTTTTTAATAGGCTAGTTGAAACTGACTGGAGGGCAACTAATCTCCCTCTCATGCCCACCATTTCCCCAAACACATCCAATCAAAATCTTGAGTCCAATCAAAAAACCAATCAAATCCAATCAAAAACTTCAAATACTTCGAAGGACTAGTGCTTTTTTTAATAGTCAAAAGTGATTGGAGGAAAACTAACACCCCTCCCAAGACCACCATTTCCCCAAAAACATCCAGTAAAAATTTTGAGATAGCCATTTTGTTCAACGCAGTTGAAAAGTCTAGAAATTATGTCTTTGGGGATGACACTCCCCCCACAGCCCTCTGCGTAAGGGTTGTAAGTTATTCCCTGGAGGCATATAAGGTTTTATAGAAAGCTTTGTCGTAGAAACTTCAAAAAGGGCTCATTCGATTGGAAATTGAAAGCGCTAGTGCTCTATTTAATATCCGAAAGTGGTTGGAGTGCAACTAATGCCCCTCTCAAGCCTACCATTTCCTCAAACACATCCAATCATAATTTTGAGACATTTTGTTCAACATAGTTGAAAGTTCTGGAAATTAGGTCTTTGCCAGAGCTATCGTAGAAACGTCAAAAAGGGCTCGTTCAATAGGAAATTTAGAAGGCTATTGTCCTCATTAATATTCAAAAGCGATTGGAGGGTGTTAGCCCCCCCCCTACCCATTGTTTCCCTAAACACTTCCGATTAACATTTTGAGATATCAACTTTGTTGAGCGTAGATGAAGGGTCCAGAAACTATTTTTTGAGTATGACAACCCCCGACAGCCCGCAGGGCTAAGTTTGTAAGTTTTGCACTGGGGGCATATAATGTCATATAGAGAGTGTTGTCGTAAATCTAAAAAAAGACTCTCTCGACTTGAAATCGAGAGGGCTATTGCCTTTTTTAATAGTCGAAAGTAATCAGAGGGAGAATCACCCCCGCCCCCCCCCCCCCAACGCCCATCATTTCCCCAAACATTTCTGATACACATTTTGATATGGTAATTTTCTTCAACGTTGTTGAGAGGTCCGGAAATTATGTCTTTGACGATGACAACCCTCCCCCATAGCCCTCATGACAAGGGTTCTTTGTTATGCCCTTTGGGCAAATAATGTTATTATAGAAAGTTCAGTCATAGAAGCTTCAAAAAGGGCTCATTCGATTGGAAATTGAGAGGACTAGTGCCTTTTTTATTAGTCAAAAGTGATCAGAGAGCAAATGTCTCCCTTCACGCCTATCATTTCCCTAAACACTTCTAATAAAAATTTTGATATAGCCATTTTGTTAAGCCTATCAGAAAGGTCTGGAAATTATACTTTTGAGGATAACAAATCCCCCCAGCCCTCTAGGCAAGGGTTATAAGTTGTGCCCTGGGGACATATAATGTTTACATAGAAAGTCTGGTCATATAAACTTTAAAGGAGGCTGGACTGGTAATCAGACACTCTAGTGTTCTTTTTAAGAGTCAAAGTAATCAGAGGGCAGCTACCCTCTCACCCCTACACACACTTCGTATTGTCCCGAAATGCATCGAATAGAAATTTTGAGATAGTCATTATGTTAAAAATAGTCGAAATATCGTATAACAAATCTCTTAAGGTTGAAACACACCCCAATGATTAGGGGCAAGGGTTGTAATTTATGCCCAGGGGATATTATAAGTTTCTATGGAAGGAATGGTTGTTTAACTTTAGAAGAGGCTTAATTTTTCTCCCTGATAAAGACTATGTCAATATAAAACGAACAGAAATTATTTGAAAAAACTTTTTGCACAAAATAATTTTTTCAAAAAAAAGTAAAGAATTCCATTAAACCAAAAATGAATAAAAATAGAATCAAACAATTTACCAGGCATACAACTACCACAAATCAGTATCAATAGATAAATGAAACCCAAAAAAAAACAAAATTAAAATAAGTCAAACTCAAAACGAGCAGAAATTAATTTGAGTAGGGTTCTAAACCCTATGCTTTCTAAAAGCCAGAATATAGTTTGTACTTTACTGAATATTCTTTTAAATGTTTTCACTTATTACTTTAAGAAAACAAAGATTAATTAAGATTTTAAGGAATAAATATCAGTATATTTATATTAAACTGACAATGTACATTTTTCTCAGCAAATTCATTTGAATTTTTTTAGTAAAGTACAAATTATATTCTGGCTTTTAGACAGCATAGGGTTTAGAACCCTACTCAGATTAATTTCAGCTCGTTTTGAGTTTGACTTATTTTAATTTCTGTTCGTTTTGGGTTTCATTTGTTTATTGATACTAATCTGTGGTAGTTGTTTGCTTGGTAGATTATTTGATTCCATTTTTGCTCATTTTTCGTTTAATGGAGTTCTTTACTTTTTTTTGAAAAAACTTAGTTTGTGCAAAAAGTTTTTTGATTAATCTTTAACAAATATACATCACGCTGACTTACGTGACAGCAACAGTAAGAATTTGAGGCTATGCTGCATTCTTCTTCTTCTTCTTCTAATTTATTGGAATTGGGTGGTAAGGTTATCTTGCATGTTGATATATTCTAAACTACTTCTTCTTCTTCTTTCAAAGTTGTGATATCTTCTTTCATTTATAAGTTTTTGAAAATAATATTTACTTTACAATTTTACATATTATAATTTAGTCATCTAGTCTTCAAGTGCAACAGGTATTTTTTACGTATTAAATTTTTCTGTTTTGTTTTATATTATTATTACTACCATGTATATAGGTCGATTTATAAATTCGTAAAGTTAGAATAAGTTAAAATAAATTAAGTGACGAAAAAATAACACCAGAACTAGAACCCGTTGACGCGCCGGTGGATCGAACGAAAGCCGCCGACGAGAGGCCCGGTCGAACGCCACCGAAATGTCGTAACGGCGCCGGCGCGCCGCAGGTGCGCCGCCGGCACAGGTGACCGCGTTCGGTCGACTTTATATTAATTTTGCGGCAATTCTTCATTGCGTCAACCGCAAAGTCGGAGCTTTTCCTTCTCGTGTGGTTTAGTATTTCGATTTTCCTGATTAGAAATCAAGCAGGGCTTGCACTATCCCCGAATTTTTGGGTATTTCCCCGAAAAAAAATTGGTTCCCCGAATCCCCGAAAATCACGCAATCACGGTGCCACCCTTAGCGATTTATAACTAGTGACTTTCCCTGCCAAATATTACTTTGCATACCATAATTCTTCACTACTCTCTTGTTCATTATTTTTTCTCTCTTTTGTTACTTTGCATAAAAACCAGACAGATGCAATGTGCAATTGCAATAGACACAGTTCTTCATATGTTAACAAAAATAAGTATCGTCTTTATGAAATGAATTTAAATAATTTTGAATGCAGTTTCCCAATCGCTATTTCTTACATCATTCGTAGTCAAGAATTTTATTTTCAAGCTGAATAGAATTGTAGAACCCATTCACTACTATACAGCTTCAGCCTTCAGTTGGATTTTGAAATTGACAGCCGACAGATTGTTTCTACAGATGAATTGTAAGTTTGCAGATTATTATTTTTTTGCTGTTTTTGGATAAGATTTTCTTAATGTTTAATAATCCATTGTTGAACGCCTGATAGAAAATACAATCTTCATTCTGCAACATTTTTACCCCCCCCCCCAAAAAAAAACCTTCTATTGAGACAAAATTTAGCTATATAGTAGGCTATGTGCAAGGTTGGGGAATTAAAGATTGAAACGGAAGTTACCCCAAAATATGATTCATGAAAAACTGTAAATTATTGCCTATAGGGGGGGATAGGGGGCTATCATTTTTAATGATAATACCTAATTTTTTTTTTACTGAAAGCAGGGATGCCAAAAAGATAATTAATTTTTCATTTAAAGTGGAGACAGAAGAAAATGATATCAAATTCCCTGGGAAACCATTGAAATATTTTTGATAGACCCAGGGTCCCCCATTAGGACTTGTTCATTGCCTTGGGTATTTTGCGATTTCTCATAGGCTATTGGCCTAAATTGGCTTTGGCGTGTGCACCCTTTTAATTAGATTCTTTGGGTCTTATTGAATGCCACGGCGAATCTATGACACAGTTTTTCCAATAATTTGAGGTATATCTGAATAAGTTTAACATTTTCGTTGTTGTCTTTGTAGCCCTTTGCTCATACCCTCAATTTTTTTCAAGGAACACTAAGCTTTGTAACGTTATTTTGCGTGTTTGCTTGAACCATATAGTGACCTAGTTAATTGTTAAGTAAATTATTTTTATAATGAAGGCTGAGACGGTATCCTATCAAGGTGGTATCCAGGGTTTGGGGGGAGGGGGTAGGGAGGTATTACATTTAAATGATAATATCTCGAAATTTTTTTTATTGAAAGCAGAGATCCCAGAAAATCTTTTTTTTTTAATTTAAAGTAGAGACGACATCCTATCAAGGTGGTATCCAGAGGGGGGGGGGGGGGTAGTGAACTATCATATTTAAATAATAATACCTTGATTTTTTTTTGAAAGCAGGGGTTCCAACAAGTTAATTATTTTTTTTTTTTTAAAGCAGAGACGGTATCCTATCAAGATGGTATCCAGAGGGGGGGGGGGTTAGTGAGCTATTATATTTAAGTGATAGTACCTTGATTTCTTTTTTATTGAAAGTAGGGATGCCAAAAAGTTGAAAAGTTGACAAAAATTAACAAGATTTTCGTTAGTTATACTTGATACAGTACTTGCATGGTTTTTTCGTTCAAAGGGAAAGGGACATATGCGTCCAACCCGTTTTTTTCCTTATTGATGAAACGGGTTTACTTTGAAAACATTCATTCATAAGTACTAGGCAGATTCACACTAAAACGATTTGGTGTGGCGAAAGCGATATCGACATCCTCACCTAAGGTTGCGCTCGAGTGACAATGGCGCCCTTGGTCCAGTGCCCAAGTAACATTGAATGGCCAGGTCATTATAAAAGCTTTTTATTTGGGATGTTCAAGGATTAGTCTTTGGCTATATTATGACCTCTGGATACTAGATGTTGAAATATGCTTAAGTATCTATTGTGGTTTAAAAATTTCGATCACCCCACAAATGATTACCAAAAATATGCACAAATATAACCAAATGTAACATTTCGAATATTATAAAAGTTTTTTCAAAGCTTTGAAGAAAAGCAAAAAAGGTTAAATACCCCTAACTACACTTGAAAGCTATTTCAAAAAGAAAATCTTTGGAGATTTCTATGGAAATGACCATAGCAGAAGCTTTGAGCCTGCATGGGCGGGGATCAAAGAGGAGTCTCTGAGTATTTTGACCACAGGTGACTCATTGTTGCGACTTTCTTAAATTTGGTAATTTTTGTGAGCATTTGGAAATTAAAGCTTAAACTCAATAACTGATACTAAGTGTCCTAACATTTTGCTTGGATTAAACGTGATGAATTAGGATGAAAACCTCAACATCTTTCTTGAGCTACTTCAGTCTGAATATTATTTCATTTAATTACATTTAAAACGGACGAGCTTTTCATTACCTAAGAAAATAGCTGGCACTTCATTTTTTTTCATATCGAATAAACCATTAAGTGTTTTTTGGTTCATTGTAATTGAAGTGTTCTCATGTGAAGTGTTCATCATGTATTTTTCAATTTGATAAATTTACTCCTTTTAGATGCAGTTTATAATTTGGAATGAATCCCCAAAAGGAAAAATGAATAAAATACAAAAGAGCAGCCAAAAGCAATAAAAAAGCAGCAGTTCAGCCTTAGCCTACATGACATATATTCTATAAAGAAGCCAAAAACACTTTAAAAGGCATTTTTTTAAAATTGTTATTAAAAACCAGTCTTTAATGCAAGAAGGCTTTTTAGGAATCCAAAATAGCAAAAAAAAACAAAAAAACAATCAATATCAAAGTCGCCCATTTCAACTGTTTTAAAGGTGACAAAACAGATATAGGCAAAGGGCATTATGAAAAAATTAAGCTTCTAAGTTCAAAGTTTTATTCAAAGTTTTTACCCAGATAACTGACGAATTTTGTGATACGGTATTTGAAGTTTTGTATGCAGTAATGCTCGATGAAAAAAACAACTAATTTTGATAATTATTTATGCTAAGAATACATAGCTAATAGATACTTCAACTACTCGTATTATGCAAGGGTTCTGAAACGTCACAGTAATTTCGTTTCTACCAGATTTCTACTTCTCTTGATGAATAACGAAGAAGACCAGTTTCCAGCCACCGACTTGTGAATTTTTGAACCCATGAATAGGCTCGAATATGTTGTAAATTTAAGCTGTGATTTGAGAAAGACTGATGAAAACATTAATGTTTGCGGTGAACAGTTACCGTGCCGGGGGCGCGCCACCGGCATCGTACAGGTGGCGTGGCGTGCTATTTTGACCCCACTGCCGCTGGTCTTCCCTCATCGGCGCAGCGCCGGGGTCTAACCAGAACCATGTTAACAAATAAACACATTTATAAATCTTAACTTAATTCACATAATTTTATTTTATTACATTATTTATTTAAATGCAGAACGAACAGATTTTGTTTTATTAAATTCAATTCATCAGCTAGAAGTTGAAGATTGCGTTCACTATATTTTTGAAACAAATCGGTCAAGTAAGCGATGTCACTTCAGATTGAATTAAATTGGATTGCAAATCCACATTTTATCTTTCAAGGACTCCAGCACCGAGTTAAATAGCTTGTAAAACCTATCTAAAGAGACCCCTTTGACAACCACTAAATTTCTGTATAAAACAGCAAACGATTAGATTCTTCTTCGTTTCCAATACAAAGCTGCTTAAATAATCTATCATTCAATGATCTGCTTCTGATTGTCTGGATAGCTGTAATTACATATTGTAATATAATTAACTTATATTATTTTCTTTTAATAAATGTGTTATAAGTGTTACCATTTTTCTAATTATTAATCAAAACAACTTTTTCCACAAAATAAGTTTTCAAAAAAGGTAAAGAACTCCATTAAACCAAAAATTAACAAAAATATAATCAAATAATCTACCAAGCATACAACTACCACAAATTAGTATCAACAAATAAATGAAACCCAAAACAGACAGAAATTAAAACAAATAACAAAGTCAAACTCAAAACGAGCATAAATTAATATGAGTGGAGTTCAAAACCCCTAAGCTTTCTAAAAGCTAGAATATAATTTGTACTTTACTGAAAAATTTCAAATGACTTTATTGAAAAAAAATGTGCATTGTAAGTTTAATATACATATGCTGATATTTATTCCTTAAAATTTTAATTAATTTTTGATTTCTTAAAGTTATAAAAGAGAAAACATTTAAAAGAACTTATTTTCAGTAAATTACAAATTATATTCTGGCTTTTAGAAAGCATAGGGGATTCGAACCCTACTCATATTAATTTCTGCTCGGTTTGAGTTTGACTCTGTTGTTTATTTAAAAAATTTTGATATGACCATTTTGAGATACAAATTTGAGATGACCATTCTGTTAAAAATAGTTCAAAGGTCAGATAACACAAATTCTGTGGTGACATAACCCCCAGGGCCAGGGGGTAGGCGTTATAAGTCATTCTCTGGGGGCGAATACGGTTCTTATAGAAGGGAAGCGCGTATAAACTTCAGAAAGGGCTCATCTGATTGGAAATTGAAAGTTCTAGTTTACTTTTTCAGAATCAAAAGAGATCGGAGGGCAACTAGCCTCTCCTTCCTCCACGCATTTACCCCCCCCCCCCCAAACCCATCCGATAAAAGTGTTGAGGTGACCATTTTGCTGAAAATAGTTCAAACATCAGATATTAAAACTCCGGGGTCGACACAACCCCCCAGGGCCCCGGGGAAAGGCGTTTTAAGTTATTCCCTCGGGGAATATACGGTTCTTATAGAAAGGATATTCGTATAAACTTCAGAGAGGGCTCATTTGATTAAAAATTGAAAGTGCTAGTTTACTTTTAAAGAGTCAAAAGAGATTGAAGGACAATTAGCCTCCCACACCCTTTTCCCCCAAACCCAACTGATAAAAATTTTGAGATAACTATTTTGTTAATAATGGTTCAAGCATTAGATAATAAAATCCGAGGTTGACACAAACCCCCAGAGCCGAGGGGCAAGTGTTTTAAGTTTTGTCCCGGGGCGTATAAGGTTTTTATGTAAGGAGAGGTCGTATAAACTTCAGAAGTGGCTCGTTTGATTTGAAATTGAAAGTTCTAGTTAAAGTTTTTATGAGTCAAAAGGTATCGTAGGGCATCTACCCCCCTCATACCCACACACATCCTTTTTTCCCAAATACATTCGATCAAAATTTTGAGATTGCTAGTTTGTTTGACTCGGTCGAGGCCTTCGGCCTCGACATCGTTAAGTAGTCGAACGATCAGAAAACAAAAACTTCGGGGTCAACATAACCTCCCACCCCCAGAGCCCGGAGGAAGGGCTGTAACTTATGCTACGGGGGCATATAAGGTTTTTATGGAAGAGGTGGTCGTATAAGCTTTGGAGGGGACTCAAATGACACACCCCCAAGCATTAAATTCAACCCTGCTTGATTAGAATTTTCGGGTATTTCCCCGAAAAAAAATTGGTTCCCCGAATCGCCGAAAATCACGCAATCACGGTGCCACCCTTAGCGATTTATAACTAGTGACTTTCCCTGCCAAATATTACTTTGCATACCATAATTCTTCACTACTCTCTTGTTCATTAATTTTTCTCTCTTTTGTTACTTTGCATAAAAACCAGACAGATGCAATGTGCAATTGCAAATATTGCAATAGACACAGTTCTTCATATGTTAACAAAAATAAGTATCGTCTTTATGAAATGAATTTAAATAATTTTGAATGCAGTTTCCCAATCGCTATTTCTTACAGCATTCGTAGTCAAGAATTTTATTTTCAAGCTGAATAGAATTATAGAACGCATTCACTACTATGCAGCTTCAGCCTTCAGTTGGATTTTGAAATTGACAGCCGACAGATTGTTTTTACAGCTGAATTGTAAGTTTGCAGATTATTTTTTTTTTGCTGTTTTCAGATAAGATTTTCTTAATGTTTAATAGTCAATTGTTGAACGCCTGATAGAATATACAATCTTCATTCTGCAACATTTTTACCCCCCCCCCAAAAAAAAAAACCTTCTACTGAGACAAAATTTTGCTATAGACTAAGCTATCTACAAGGTTGGGGAATTAAAGATTGAACCGGAAGTTACCCCACAAATATGATTCATAAATAAATTGTAAATTATTGCCTAGAGGGGGGGATAGGGGGCTATCATTTTTAAATGATAATACCTCATTTTTTTCTTATTGAAAGCAGGCATGCCAAAAAGAAAAATTAATTTTTCATTTAAAGTGGAGAGAGAAGAAAATGATATCAAATTCCCTGGGAAACCATTAAAATATTTTGATAGACCCGGGGCCCCCCATTAGGACTTGTTCATTGCCTTGGGTATTTTACGAGTTCTCATAGGCTACTGGCCTAATTTGGCTTTTGTGTGTGCCCCCTTGAAATTAGATTCTTTTGATTTTATTGAATGCCATGGCAAATCTATGCCACAGTTTTCCAATTATTTGAGGTATATATGAATAATTTAGAAATTTTTATTGTTGCCTTTGTAGCTCTTTACTCATACCCTCAATTTTTTTCAAGGAACACTAAGCTGTTTAACGTTATTTTGCGTGTTTGTTTTAGCCATATAGTGACCTAGTTAATTATTAAGTAAATTATTTTTCTAATGAAGGCTGAGACGGCAGTAGAGAGGCCTCAGGAGGTCCCAGGACTCACCCCTGCTGCCACCTACAACTTTTTTGCACACCATATATGGGCATAGAACCACGTGGTTTATGGTTTTTGTCAGTGAGAATTTGAAAAACAGGAATTTTGTCACATTTATGTCTGTTTTCTTGGATGGTTATGTGTGTTGGTCGATTTATTTGATTTTTTTAATGGATGGTTATGGATTATTAATGGTTTTTGTCAGTGAGAATGAAAAAACAGTATTTTTCTCACTTGAAAAACAGGAATTTTGTCACATTTATGTCTGTTTTCTTGGATGGTTATGTGTGTTGGTCGATTTATTTGATGTTTTTCATGGATGGTTATGGATGATTTATGGTTTTTGTCAGTGAGAATTTGAAAAACAGGAGCTTTCTCATATTGATGTCGGTTTTTATTGTTTTTGTCAGTGAGAATGGAAAACGAGGAACTTTCTAACTTTAATGGATAATTGAGTCTAATGGGGGCAGGTCAATGACACCTCCTTCATGTTGTTGCTCTCAGCGAATGTTATTAATTTCCAGGAAACCGTTAGATCACGTGCTTCCTTCTCAGCCAATCAGCGAGTCGGATACATAACCTTTCTTAGCCATTCAGAGGGTTTGCTTACATATTAGCGGCGGAGGGAATATAAGGAAAAGATTTTTGCTAAAGTTTTTATTAGTCTGTGAATAGAATTCAAAGGAGTGAGAAGAAGAACAGTTTTGACTTTACTCATTTGGATATATATTTGTGATGGCGATGAGTGGAATGTTTACCCTCCTAGAAGTTGATAGTGGGATTGATGGTAATAATACAAGAGCACCTAACACTGCGGTGGAAATCACGAAAGGATCACGGCTTTGTCTGGAATGGGATGCAGTATATGCAAGATATGTGATATCCTTGAGCAAATTTAAAATGGAGGATCAATTATGTTTCGCCGCAAAAGTTGATATAGCACATGTGAATAGACTTCAATGTGCTTTAAGTGCATTGGTGAAACATATCGAAGACAATAAACTGTATCGCTAATTGTACATGCTCTGTATTATTCATGTTGTTGTAATTATTCAATAAAATTGTTTCGAAATCGAAAATGTTTTCTTTCTTTTCTGGTTAGGGCTAACGAATCAGGGTCAGTCTAGAGTCAGCAGTCAGAGTGAAAGGATTGAAAAATGAATAAATTTGAGAAAGAGAGAATTAGATCAAATCTAGTGTTTATGGAAAAACATTTGACTTTGGATGATGATTTTCTCGAGTTATCTCTTAAACGCAGGATATTCTCTTGTCAGGGATTACTTGACAATATAATGAGGAGTGGTTCTCCCCCATTGGACTATTGTAAGAAACTTTTAAAATGTGACTCAAATGCTTATAGTCAATTTATTGATATATTAATTGGAACAAAGCAGAATCATATTGTGGATATACTTTTGAAAACATTGTCAATAGATTCAATGTAGATGGCTCCCCCGTCATTCGAAAGAGGTAACGTCACAGAGCTACTCCTCTCCCCCATTTCCCCTCACTGAATTTATGGAGCGAGGACGATCAGTTTCGTTTTAGCTGTGAGTGAGTTGACATCGGAAACCGAAAAATGTTCTATATATGCCCATTGTGCTTGTACACTCTTGGCATTTGGACTCAGTGTGAGAATTGTACAATTATTGATGACTATAGTGAAAAGTGTAAATTATGTAATCCTTGTAAATTACATAGAGGCTATGCAGTACAAATTAAAGGATGTAATTCATGTCTTGAGGAGGTGTGTGACTCTCACCCTAGAGGGCACCTGAGCTCCAATTGTCACTATGATAAATGTGATCAGTGGGAGAATACTTACCCCGCTATGATTGGAAAGAATCCTAAACGTGATTTTAGTTTATTTCTACGAGATTGGTATCGTTGCGGATTTAAATTTTTCTGGGAAGAGGAGTCAAGTCTACAATTCAACTGTTGGACTAACAAGGCAATTTTGTTACTACGTCATCGTTGTGAAGACAATACCTACTATGGTTACAAGATAAGTGGTTTTTATTTGGCAGTTACCAAATGTGATTCACCATTTGAAAACATTGTATGTGATATTGTTTCAAATAGACAGATTGAAACTCGTGAATTTCATAATAGGAATGCAAATAGTATCATTGACTATACAAAGAGATATGACAAGAGTGAAGTTACATTGTACTGTATAAAATGTGATCCTGACTTTGCAGTCAATCAAGATCAATATACAGTGAATCCAAATGATTTACCATCATTAGTGGTTCACGACAGTTGCCTATACATCGATAAAGAAATCTAAAGTGAAGATTTAAAGACATTGTTGTATATATATGCATTTTATTAATAAGCAAATTCACAAAAATTGTTTAAGCACTTTACTCTTAGGGCATTGAAATCAATATTATATAGGTCTGAGAGGATATTTTCCACTAGAAAGTCGTTCAGACGGGGATTGTCAACATAAATTTCGAGAAACTGCTTGTAAGTATAGCCGCGACATCGGAATACAAAATATAGTAGTGCATGGAAGCCAAAGCTTTTAGTTGTTAGATCCTGCACCCTTTTCTGATTTTGAATAATAGTTTTCCCACTGCTCTCAATATAGTTGCTGATGTGAGGCGTATAGAATGTCTAGGGTAGGCTAAGAGCATAAAAAAATTCAATCGTCTTCATTGTTTGAAAGATACAAAGCCAATGACCCGTCTGCACAGTCGATGGACTGCTATTAACAATAATCAAAGTATTGTTGACACGTTGAATTTTTCCAAGAAAGTTCGAGGGTAGACAATAGGATTTGTACTGAGACATGTAGTGGTCCATATTAAATACATTGATTATTTGACTGGTGTTCATGGCGCCAAGTCTAGTAGAACACTACCTTCGGGAGTGATTTCCCAATAGGTTTCATATTGATTTAGGCAGATTAGTGCAATACTCTCAGCCAATGGGTCGGCAAATGTACACTCTAAACGCAAACTCCCCGTACGTACTATACTCATATCCTGTGTGCCAGACAAATCCAATACAATGATACCATGTGTTTTAGCAAACATATCTTCGGTTATACCATTTTCAAATAGTTGAGAGTCATGATCTAGGGTTTGCATGGTCAACTCGTACAATGTTCTATAGGATCTATCAAAGGATAGATTGTAGAGTGGGATACCGTTTACTTTGCACACAAAAGATGAAAGTCCAAACATCTCGAATTTATGTGAGCATTCAGTCCATGATCCTATTGCACTGGTGCTTTTTACAAATGCCAAAGCGAGTTTTGACGGAATTTTACCATTGATAAAGGATGAATCGGTGAAGGTGCGTGAGCCCATAGCAATATAACGCTGATTGATGATTGTATGAGGAACAAGTAGTTTAATATTATTTCCATTGGCTCTCAGTTTTTCCACGGCCAAAGCAACAGAACTCATAACCTGCTGTTTGCGTACATGAAGTATTGCTGAGGTGAGGGAGAGACTCACATCAGGATTGGCAGCAAGTTCTTTTCACAATATGAAATTGGAGGGTGCAAGCGTTAGTTTTATATCCACTTTAACATTGGGCGGCAGCCATTGGGGTATATTAAATATTTCATGATATATTTTTCCAACTAGATTTAATTCACTAGTTGTAGCATTTTTAAGTGCATCTGTACTATCAGTATTAGTAATATATTCATATCCATTGGAGGTGCCTCTCAATTCCTTATATGACTTGGGTGTCATTAACATGAATTGCATATAGCTTGTATAATTTGGGAGATTGTTGCTTGTGCTCACCAGCGTGCCATTGATGTAGACACTAATTTGACGAAATAAATTATGTAATATACAATTTTCATAGGATATCCCATTGGCTCGAATTGGCATTGTATTATAGGATTTCCGGACTTTCATTTGTAAATCTATAAATGTTGAAGACATGTCCATAAAGATTCTTCATTGGAATAAATTTGAAAGTGGATATTATCAGACAGGGGTTGACCTCTCTTCCCGCTTCCCGCGGCCGGCTCCCGGGGGATGGGGGTGGGGGGACCCCACTTTTAAATTCACTGTAATGTTCAACTGTGCTATCCCGCGATTTTCAAGTGTTTTTTTTTGTTGTATAGAAAAGTGTTATTGTACAGAAAAGTGTTTAAAGACAATAAGTGCTGCTGATGTTGTTGTACAGAAAAGTGTTTAAAGACAATAAGTGCTGATGATGGACAAAAGTGTTGTACAGAAAAGTGTTATCATTGTTCATGTTGAACAAATAGAGTTTTCATGTTGACCATGAAATTTTGTCAGGTTCTTGTTGAAAAAGTGTTATCATTGTTCATGTTGAACAAATATTTGTTTTCATATTGCCGTAATAAATGTTGCCATGAAATATTGTTTTTTGTTGTTCTCGAATAGACAGATCAATGGGAAAATTAATGCTACTTATTCATGGAACATGTATGATTTACAGTTAGTTGTAGTCCGACTGTTGTCAACAGGATGTATCAATTTTAAACACCCTTCAGGTTGTTTTTGTGTGGGCCCTCAATGTCGGGGAAAACACCACTCTTAACTAAAATAATTCAAAATTGCGATAAAATGTTTTTGGAAAAGCCGAAAAAAATCTACTATTGCTATAGTATTTGGCAGGAGTCCTATGATCAAATAAAATCTATTGCCACAACCATACCAATACAATTCATACGGGGACTTGATGTTTTCAATAGTATTGAACCGAACTCGTGGCTGATTATTGATGATTTGGCTGAATCCATTGAACAGTTCTCACAGGAAATGCTACAACTGTTCACTGTTCGCTCCCATCATGAACAGATTTCCATAACCCTAGTTCTACACAATCTGTTTCATCAGAGCAAATGTATGCGAACCCTTGCTTTGAATTGCACCGTCTATATTATCTATCGAGTCGTGGGGTTTTAAATCTCCCGACAAAAACACCAAAAGCACAAAAAACCCCGGCCGCCGAAAATTAATTTTTAAGCCTAAACAATCATGACAGTCCAGCCCTACCGTTAAAATTTTTTTGATCTTAATAAAAGCACACCAGAGGATCTACCTGTAGTGACCGGCATTTTCAACAATGAAATTACAGTATATCTTCCAGTGAATAGGAGAAAAGGCTATTAGTTGCCATTATGACACTGAAGAAACTACACGAACAACGGCATTTATTTTCTGTTTTAAGCACTTCAAAACCTCCGCTTAGGAAGGCCATACTCAAACATGGGGTTGACAATGATTTCATTAATCTAATATCTGAACTTTGTTTAAATTTAACTGAGGGCACTGTTCAACTGCCAGATGGTGTTAGAAAACATAAAAAGCAACATCTTTCCACTGTACGTGCCTTGGATTTAAAAAAAAATTTAAAAAATTTAAAAATAAAACGACTCCTTCAAGCAGGCGGTAGCTTTTTCACACTTTTACTGCCAATAATTGCAGGAGTTGTGAAAAGTTTTCTCTAGAGAATGGCAAAACCATATAAAGTGACAACATTTGAACTTGTCCTCTCGCCCGTTGAACATTTTGAAGACAATCTGAACAAATTCATTAATGACAAGAATATTGCCGATGACAAAAAAACTTATTTTACTTCAAGATACATTGCGAAGTGTGGAAAAACATAGACCTTATTGTGAGAGACCCGTTGCCGCTGCCACTGATCTCTCTAAACAGGAAACATCTCCTCAAGATTCGGCGCAATCAAAGGAGAAGGACTTGAATTCGAGTGTATCAAAAATTAGAAATCTATTGCCGCTGACCTATCATGAATAGAGTAACAGAGTATTATCTTATCTCATGCTGGAAACTGCTGAATATCAAGTTCAAGTCGATAGCACAGGGAAACTAATTATAATTCATGGAAAAAGTTATAATCTAGTTGATTTAATTTGTGATATGGTGACGAATCGTAAAGGACTTTTATCCTTTGACAATAATCTATACACCTTTCTAAGTGTATCAAACTTTCCCATAAATCTTATTGGCAATAAGTAAATTGTAAAGAAACTAAGAGAATATAGTCCTCCTCCAACACCAACATCATTTAAAAAAGAAGAAGATTCAATATTTGAAAATATTATCAGCGCCACGGATTTTACAACACCTGCGGATGCTATTCAAAAGTGAAAACGAATTGATTTACCCTCCAGTGTGCAAAACGGGAGTGAAGATTAAACTACGTGTTTACGTTCAAAATGGATGAAGCTCTGGAAGGTGTCTACGAAAATATTGGTGAAGTAGGAAGTTTAAGTTCTCCCAACACGCTTTCTAAAGTTGTCTCCGGCACCACATTGAAAAATGCAAAAGAGTATCTAGAGAATGAACCGAGTTACACACTGCATCGGAATCCCAGGCTTCGCAGCAAACAATATCGACAAACTAAAGCCTTTTTCCCTCTGCATATAATGCAAACGGATCTTTTAACTTTAGACGCACTTTAAGAACGTCACAATGCGCCCTACAAAGATATTCTGGTGGCAATCAGTGTCTTTAGTCGCTATGCCTATGCAATTCCACTGTGATCAAAGAGAAGTGTTGAAGTTACTCGGGCCATTGAAAGTATTCTAGAACAGGATTCATATAGAAAAATTCAATCGGATCGTGGCAGTGAATTTGTTAATCCCCATGTGCAAAGGATTCTTTTGAAATATAATACAACACTTTATCATAGTCACAGCCCGATAAAGGCTGCATTGGCTGAACGATTAATAAGAACGATTCGTCTATTAATTTCAAGATATTGTAGCCTGAAAAATACATCGGTTTTTATTCATGATTTAGATAAAATCATGCAGATATACAACCAGCGACCTCATCGATCTCTGTCCAACTCAAACCCTCTGGATGTTCACTGCAATGAAAATACATTTGATGCTTTTCTAAAGCAATATTCCTATGGTGAAAAAGAGAAGAAGAAGAAGAAATTCAATGTTGGTGATACTAGTAGAATTAATAGATCCGCCTATACATTTCGAATGGAGATTTATTTATGGAGCACTGACCTCTTTAAAGTGTCCAAATTCCTAGACATTGAGCCCACAACCTGTTAGTTGTAAGGCAATAAGGATGACGTGTTCTTCAGTGTATTTGATGAATAGGAATTGCAAAAAGTTAGACACACAAGCGAAATGTATCAAATTGAAAAGACATTAAAGAGTCGTTCTCGTAAGGGCAAGAGACACTTGCTTGTTCGCTAGCTAGGATACATCTCAGATTTTGATTCTTGGGTCAGTGCTGAAGATAATGACAATGCCCAATGATTTCTATGTGACTTTCATGTCCAATGTTTCTGATCCTGTCTACAATGACTTGAATAAAACAAGTGATTTTTGGACAAAACTCTCCCCCACCATCAAATTCGACGGAAAGTATGAAGTGGCTCTTGTCGACTGTATTCTCAAAAATACTTATGACATCCTGAGAAAGGATCGTAAATATGAAATAAAAATTAGACCCTATGATTGGCCGCCATCCTCAAGTGATCAAGAACAAATTCAAAAAATCAATTGGATGGATTATCCATATATTGAATTACCCTACGAGGAACTCACCTGTATGAACGATTTATGTCGTTCTATTAATAAAAGAATTTCCGCTCTTAAAAAAGGAGCTTTTCATTTCAGCTATTCAAAGGAGGAGGGCAAGATCTACATTAGTTCACCTATTGCCAGTGAAAAGGTTATTCTCAATGATAACCTAAAGGATGTTCTTGGCTTTAAGCTCAATATAATCAATGGCAAAAGCGCCGGAAACACTAATTTCATTTTCGATGACTACCCGCCTTCCTTCTCCACAAACACCTGTATATTTTTTTACGCTTCATTTGTTGAAACACAACGGGTTGGTAATTAAAATATCCCCCTCCTACGAGTTATTGAACGAAAAACTAAACAAGAAAATATTCACCACCACAATATAAAGCATCTTTAGTATATTCTCTTAAACACTTCCTATTTGGAATTCTGTCAGTTAACACTAAGAACCGAATTGGGTGATCCCATAGCAATTTCAAAGGGTTTGGCTGTGATTACATGTCATTTTCGTCCCATCATTCAAAAGCAAGATGTCTAATAAAAAAGTGGTATTCACTAGTCCTGATATTGACTGCTATGTTAATACTCTTGGCCCAAGACAACAGGGCAATGGAATGGAGTATTACAAAGGTCGCTCGTCAGTGTCTGGCTATGGTCTTGGCAGTTGGTTTGCTAAGCTCTTTCGCTCTGCACTACCTCTGGCTAGAAAATATCCTGTACCGGCTGCGACAGATTTTGCCTCCTTTACACTATACGATTGGGGCTCTGTCAAGGATTTTAAAAAAAAAGTGCTTCGGAAAATCTTAGGTCCAATGCGCGAACCCTTGGCGAGAGATTAAAACGAAATGGTAAAGGCTTAAAAAGGTCAAGAAACAATGCATCACTCATCAGTCTCCACTCAGGTCGGAAATGAAAGACATCATCCCTCTTGTCAAAGAAAAGAAGGAAAAAGCCGACACGTGCTGTAAACAGAAGCCCCAGGAAGAAAATTGTTAGATCGAAACTAGATTTCTTCCCCTAAAATGTCCTACCTGCCGCATAAGGATTCTCAACCTTCAATCCCCGCCTCATTGAATCTATTCAATGCTGAAAATGTTGATGTGAGTGTCAGGCATGGATACTATGAACAATTTTATCCTCAACAACCCCTCTCCGATAATATCCACTTTCAAATTTATTCCAATGAAGACTACTTTATGGACATGTCTTCAACATTTATAGATTTGCAAATGAAAGTCCGGAAATCCGATAATGCAATGCCAATTCGAGCCGATGGAATATCCTATGAAAATTGTATACTACATAATTTATTTCGTCAAATTAGTGTCTACATCAATGGCACGCTGGTGAGCACAAGCAACAATCTCTCAAATTATACAAGCTATATACAATTCATGTTGATGACACCCAAGTCATACAAGGAATTGAGAGGCATCTCCAATGGATATGAATATATTACTAATACTGATAGTACAGATGCACTGAAAAATGCTACAACTAGTGAATTACATCTAGTTGGAAAAATATATCATGAAATATTTAATATACCCCAATGGCTGCCCCCCAATATTAAAGTGGATATAAAATTAACGCTTGCACCATCCAATTTCATATTGAGAAAAGAACTTGCTGTCAATCCCGATGTAAGTCTCTCCCTCACCTCAGCAATACTTCATGTACGCAAACAATAGGTCATGAGTTCTGTTGCTTTGGCCGTGGAAAAACTGAGAGCCAATGGCAACAATATTAAACTACTTGTTCCTCATACAATCACCAATCAACGTCATATTGCAATGGGTTCACGCACCTTCACCGATTCATCCTTTATCAATGGTGAAATTCCGTCAAAACTCGCATTGGCATTTGTAAAAAGCACCAGTGCCATAGGATCGTGGACTGAATGCCCACATAAATTCGAAATGTTTGGACTTTCATCTCTTGTGTGCAAAGTAAACGGTATCCCACTCTACAATCTATCCATTAATAGATTCTATAGAACATTGTACGAGTTGACCATGCAAACCCTAGATCATGATTCTCAACTATTTGAAAATGGTATAACCGAAGATATGTTTGCTAAAACAAATGGTATCATTGTATTGGATTTGTCTGGCACACAGGATATGAGTATAGTACGTACGGGGAGTGTGCGTTTAGAGTGTACATTTGCCGACCCAATGGCTGAGAGTATTGCACTAATCTCCCTAAATCAATATAAAACCTATTGAGAAATCACTCCCGAAGGTAGTGTTCTACTAGACTTGGCGCCATGAACACCAGTCAAATAATCACTGTATTTAATATGGACCCCTACATGTCCCAGTACAAATCCTATTGTCTGCCCTCGGACTTTCTTGGAAAAATTCAACGTGTCAATAATACCTTGATTATTGTTAATAGCAGTCCATCAACTGTGCTGACGGGTCATTGGCTGTGTATCTTTCAAACAATGAAGACGATTGAATTTGTTTATCCTCTCGGTCTACCCTATACATTCTACACACCCCACATCAGCAACTATATTGAGAGCAGTGGGAAAACTATTATTCAAAATCAGAAGAGGGTGCAGGATCTAACGACTAAAAGCTGTGGCTTCCATGCACTACTATATTTTGTGTTCCGATGTCGTGGCTATACTTACAAGCAGTTTCTCGACATTTATGTTGACAATCCTCATCTGAACGACTTTCTAGTGGAAAATATCCTCTCAGACCTATACAGTATTGATTTCAGTGCCCTAAGAGTAAAGTGCTTAAAAAATGTTTGTGAATTTGTTTATTAATAAAATGCATATATATACAACAATATCTTTAAATCTTCACTTTAGATTTCTTCATCGGTGTATAGGCAACTGTCGTGAACCACTAATGCTAGTAAATCATTTGGATTCACTGTATATTGATCTTGATTGACTGCAAAGTCAGGATCACATTTTCTACAGTACAATGTAACTTCACTCTTGTCATATCTCTCTGTATAGTCAATGATACTATTTGCATTCATATAATGAAACTTGCGAGTTTAAATTTGTCTATTTGAGGCAATTTCACATACAGTTTTTTCAAATGGGGAATTCAATTCAGTAACTGCAAAATAAACACCATTTGTTATATGGTCATTGTATACAGTTTCATAAAAGCGATGGCGTAGTAACCAGTTTGTCTTGTTAGCCCAACAGTTGAATTGTAGACCAGATTCCTCTTCCAAGAATAATTTAAATCCACGACGATACCAATCTCGTAGAAATAAACTAAAATCACGTTTAGGATTCTTTCCAATCATAGCGGGGTGTAAGTATTCTCCCACTGATCACATTTATCATAGTGACAATTGGAGCACAGGTGCCCTCTAGGGTGAGAGTCACACACCTCCTCAAGACATGAATTACATCCTTTAATTTGTACTGCATAGCCTCTATGTAATTTACAAGGATTACATAATTTACACTTTTCACTATAGTCATCAATAATTGTACAATTCTCACATTGAGTCCAACTGCCAAGAGTGTACAAGCACAATAGACATATATAGAACATTTTTCGGTTTCCGATGTCAACTCACTCACAGCTAAAACGAAACTGATCGTCCTCGCTCCATAAAGTCAATGAGGGGAAATGGGGAGAGGAGTAGCTCTGTGACGTTACCTCTTTTGAATGACGGAGGAGCCATCTACATTGAATTCATTGGCGATGTTTTCAAAAGTATATTCACGATATGATTCTGCGTTGTTCCAATTAATGTATCAATGAATTGACTATAAGCATTTGAGTCACAGTTTAAAAGTTTCATGCAAGAGTCCAATGGGGGGGATTCACTTCTTATTATATGGTCAATATTTCCCTGACATGAGAATATCCTGCGTTGAATAGATAATTTAAGAATAATGCTATTCAAAATCACATTTCTTTCCATATACAATAGATTTAAAATAATTCTCTTATTCTCAAATTTATTCATTTTTCAATCCTTCCACTCTGACTGCTGACTCTAGACTGAGCCTGATTCGATAGTTCTGACCAGAAAAGCAAGAAAACATTTTTGATTTCGAAACAATTTTATTGAATAATTACAACAACATTAATAATACAGAGCATGCACAATTAGCGATACTGTTTATTGTCTTCAATATGTTTCACCAATGCACTTAAGGCACATTGAAGTCTATTCACATGTGCTATATCAACTTTTGCAGCGAAACATAATTGATCCTCCATTTTAAATTTGCTCAAGGATATCACATATCTTGCATATACTGCATCCCATTCCAGACAAAGCCGTGATCCTTTCGTGATTTCCACCGCAGTGTTAGGTGGTCTTGTATTATTACCATCAATCCCCCTAGCAACTTCTAGGAGGGTAAACATTCCACTCATCGCCATCACAAATATATATCCAAATGAGTAAAGTCAAAACTGTTCTTCTTCTCACTCCTTTGAATTCTATTCACAGACTAATAAAAACTATAGCAAAAATCCTTTCCTTATATTCCCTCCGTCGCTAATATGTAAGCAAGCCCTCTGATTGGCTGAGAAAGGTTATGTATCCGACTCGCTGATTGGCTGAGAAGGAAACACGTGATCTAACTGTTTCCTGGAAACTCATAACATTTGCTGAGAGCAACAACATGAAGGAAGTGTCATTGACCTGCTCCCATTAGACTCAATAATCCATTAAAGTGAGAAAGTTCCTCGTTTTCCATTCTCACTGACAAAAACCATAAAAACAGACATAAATATGAGAAAGTTCCTGTTATTCAAATTCTCACTGACAAAACCATAACTCCTCCATAGTCATCCATGAAAACCATTAAATAACTAGACCAACACACATAACCATCAATGACAACACACATAAATGTGAGAAAATTCCTGTTTTTCAATTGAGAACAATACTGTTTTTTCATTATCAATGACAAAAACAATAAATCATCCATAACCATCCATGAAAAACATCAAATAAATGGACTAACACACATAACCATCCAAGAAAACAGACATAAATGTGACAAAATTCCTGTTTTTCAAATTCTCACTGACAAAAACCATAAACCACGTGATGCTATGCCCATATATGGTGTGCAAAAAAGTTGTAGGTGGCAGCAGGGGTGAGTCCTGGGACCTCCTGAGGCCTCTCTACTGACGGTATCCTATCAAGGTGGTATCCAGGGGTTGGGGGGGGGTAGGGAGGTATTACATTTAAATGATAATATCTCGAAATTTTTTTTATTGAAAGCAGAGATCCCAGAAAGTTATTTTTTTTTTAATTTAAAGTAGAGACGACATCCTATCAATGTGGTATCCAGAGGCGGGGGGTAGTGAACTATGATATTTAAATAATAATACTTTGATTTTTTTTCGAAAGCAGGGGTTCCAACAAGTTAATTATTTTTTTTATTTAAAGCAGAGACAGTATCCTATCAAGATGGTAGCCAGAGGGGGGGGGGGTATAGGGAGTTATTAGATTTAAGTGATAGTACCTTGATTTTTTTTTATTGAAAGTAGGGATGCCAAAAAGTTGAAAAGTTGACAAAAAATAACAAGATTTTCGTGAGTTAATACTTGACACAGCACGTGTACAGTTTTATCGTCCAAAGGGAAAGGGACATATGCGTTCAACCCGTTTTTTTCCTTATTGATGAAACGGGTTTACTTTGAAAACATTCATTCATAAATACCAGACAGATTGACACTAAAACGAATTGGTGTGGCGAAAGCGATATCGACATCCCCACCTAAGGTTGCGCTCGAGTGACAATGGCGCCCTTGGTCCAGTGCCCAAGTTACATTAAAAGGCCAGGTCATTATAAAAGCTTTCAATTTGGGAGGTTCAAGGAGGAGTCTTTGACAGTATTATGACCTCAGTGTACTAGATGTGGCAACGTTCTTACGTATCTGAAGTGGTTTAAAAAATTCGATCACCCCACAAATGATTACCAAAAATATGCACAAATATAACAAATATAACATTTGGAATATTATAACACTTTTTTCAAAGCTTTGAAGAAAAGCAAAAAAGGCTAAATACCCCTAACTACACTTGGAAGCTATTTAAAAAAGAAATTCTTTGGAGATTTCTATGGAAATGACCATAGCAGAAGCTTTGAGCCTGCATGGGCGGGGATCAAAGAGGAGTCTCTGAGTATTTTGACCACAGGTGACTCATTGTTGCGACTTTCTTAAATTTGGTAATTTTTGTGAGCATTTGAAAATCAAAGCTTAAACTCAATAACTGATACTAAGTGTCCTAACATTTTGCTTTGATTAAACGTGACGAATTAGGATGAAAACCTCAACATCTTTCTGGAGCTACTTCAGTCTGCATATTATTTCATTTAATTACGTTTAAAACGGACGAGCTTTTCATTTTTTACCGAAGAAAATAGCTAGCACTTCATTTTTCTTCATAGCGAATAAACCATTAGGTGTTCTTTGTTTTATTGTAATTGAAATGTTCTCATGTGAAGTGTTCATCATGTATTTTTCAATTTGATAAACTTACTCCTTTTAGATGCAGTTTATAATTTGACTGATATTAGGTATTTATAATTTTATAATTTGGAATGAATCCCCAAAAGGAAAAATGAATAAAATACAAAAGAGCAGCCAAAAGCAATAAAAAAGCAGCAGTTCAGCAGAAGCCAAAAACACTTTAAAAGGCATTTTTTAAAAATTGTTATTAAAAACCAGTCTTTAATGCAAGAAGGCTTTTTATGAATCCAAAAGAGCAAAAAAAAAAAACAATCAATATCAAAGTCACCCATTTCAACTGTTTTAAAGGTGACAAAACAGATATAGGCAAAGGGCATTATAAAAAAATTAAGCTTCTAAGTTCAAAATTTTATTCAAAGTTTTTACCCAGATAACTGACGAATTTTGTGATACGGTATTTGAAGTTTTGTATGCAATAATGCTCGATGAAAAAAACAACTAATTTTGATAATTATTTATGCTAAGAATACATAGCTAATAGATACTTCAACTACTCGTATTATGCAAGGGTTCTGAAACGCCACAGTAATTTCGTTTCTATCAGATTTCTGCTTCTCTTGATGAATAACGAAGAAGACCAGTTTCCAGCCACCGACTTGTGAATTTTTGAACCCATGAATAGGCTCGAATCTGTTGTAAATTTAAGCTGTGATTTGAGAAAGACTGATGAAAACATTAATGTTTGCAGTCAACATTGATTGCGCCGGCGGCACGCCACCGACATCTTACCGGTGGCGCGGCGTGGCGCGCTATTTTGGCCCCGCTGCCACCGGTCTTCCCTCATCGGCGCGGCGCCGGGGTCTAACCAGAACCATGTTAGCAAATAAACACATTTATAAATCTTAACTTAATTCACATAATTTTATTTTATTACATTATTTATTTAAATGCAGAACGAACAGATTTTGTTTTATTAAATTCAATTCATCACCTTGAAGTTGAAGATTGCGTTCACTATATTTTTGAAACAAATCGGTCAAGTAAGCGATGTCACTTCAGATTGAATTATTTTGTGTTGCAAATCCACATTTTTATCTTTCAAGGACTCCAGCACCGAGTTAAATAGCTTGTAAAACCTATCTAAAGAGACCCCTTTGACAACCACTAAATTTCTGTATAAAACAGCAAACGATTAGATTCTTCTTCGTTTCCAATACAAAGCTGCTTAAATAATCTATCATTCAATGATCTGCTTCTGATTGTCTGGATAGCTGTAATTACATATTGTAATATAATTAACTTACATTATTTTCTTTTAATAAATGTGTTTTTCTAATTATTAATCAAAACAACTTTTTCCACAAAATAAGTTTTCAAAAAAGGTAAAGAACTCCATTAAACTAAAAATCAACAAAAATAGAGTCAAATAATCTAACAAGCATACAACTGCCACAAATCAGTATCAATAAATAAATGAAACCCAAAACAAACAGAAATTAAAATATATAACAGAGTCAAACTTAAAACGAGCAGAAATTAATATGAGTGGAGTTCAAAACCCCTAAGCTTTCTAAAAGCTAGAATATAATTTGTACTTTACTGAAAAATTTCAAATGACTTTATTGAAAAAAATGTGCATTGTAAGTTTAATATACATATGCTGATATTTATTCCTTAAAATTTTAATTAATTTTTGATTTCTTAAAGTTATAAAAGAGAAAACATTTAAAAGAACTTTTTTTCAGTAAATTACAAATTATATTCTGGCTTTTAGAAAGCATAGGGGATTTGAAACCTACTCATATTAATTTCTGCTCGGTTTGAGTTTGACTCTGTTGTTTATTTAAAAAATTTTGATATGACCATTTTGAGATACAAATTTGAGATGACCCTTTCTATTAAAAATAGTTCAAAGGTCAGATAACAAAAATCCTGTGGCGACATAACCCCCAGGGCCAGCTGGTAGGCGTTATAAGTTATTCTCTGGGGGCAAATACGGTTCTTATAGAAGGGAAGCGCGTATAAACTTTAGAAAGGGCTCATCTGATTGGAAATTGAAAGTTCTAGTTTACTTTTTCAGAATCAAAAGAGATCGGAGAGCAACTAGCCTCTCCTTCCTCCACGCATTTACCCCCCAAACCCATCCGATAAAAGTATTGAGATGACCATTTTGTTTAAAATAGTTCAAACATCAGACATTAAAACTCCGGGGTCGACACAACCCCCCAGGGCCCGGGGAAAGGCGTTGTAAGTTATTCCCTCGGGGAATATACGGTTCTTATAGAAAGGATACTTGTATAAACTTCAGAGAGGGCTCATTTGATTAAGAATTGAAAGTGCTAGTTTACTTTTAAAGAGTCAAAAGAGATTGAAGGACAATTAGCCTCCCACACCCTTTTCCCACAAACCCACCTGATAAAAATTTTGAGATAGCTATTTTGTTAAAAATGGTTCAAACATCAGATAATAGAAATTCCGAGGTTGACACAAACCCCCAGAGCCCAGGGGCAAGTGTTTTAAGTTATGTCCCGGGGCATATATGGTTCTTATCTAAGGAGAGGTCGTATAAACTTCGTAAATGGCTCATTGGATTTTAAAATTGAAAATTCTTGTTACCTTTTTATGTGTTAAAAGGTATCGTAGGGCATCTACTCCACCCCCTCACACCCACACACATCCTTTTTTCCCAAATGCATTCGATCAAAATTTTGAGATTGCTAGTTTGTTTGACTCGGTCGAGGCCTTCGGCCTCGACCTCGTTAAGTAGTCCAACGATCAGATAACAAAAACTTCGGGGTCAACTTACCCCCCCAGAGCCCGGAGGAAGGGCAGTAACTTATGCTGCGGTGGCATATAAGGTTTTTATGGAAGAGGTGATCGTATAAAACTTTGGAGCGGACTCAAATGACACACCCCCTAGAATGAAATCCGACCCTCTAATATCCTCATATTTGCATCGCAATTGGGAGAATAGCTCTATAAGGCCTACTGCTTGTGAGTGGTTATCTCTTATGTAAGGTTAATAATGTAATAAATTTTTTTCTGCTACTAAGTTTTAGACTATAGAAAACTAATGGTCATAAAGGCAATAAGGTTTTGATGTTTTTTTGTTTTTTTTTTACTTGTGCACAAGATTAGTGAAAACAGGGCCACCACGGGAAGTTTTTGCACAGCCAGTCCCGCCCACCCCTTAACATTAACCACCCCCCCTCCTGTGCCTTTTTTCCCCAAACGCATCATCAAAAATCTTATCAACATTTTGAAATAGCCATTTTTTTCCAAATAGTCCAAAATTCAAATTACGATAACTTAGGGGGTTGAGAAATCCTCCATAGCCCCTGGGGCAAGGATAGTCATAATCATCATCATTATTTTATTAATACTAAAACACTATTACAAACGTAAAGAAAAGTTATACGGCTCAAGAAGCTTGGCTTGTTGTAGGCCATACAACACAATAATAAAGCGCTAAAAGAACCATAAATATTACCCTAAATCGAACAATATATATGAAATAAAATGAAAGATAATAAACACTAGCATACAAAAAAAAAAAAAAAAAAAAATTATTATAATAATAATGATAAATAAGGGAAAAAAAACAAAAAGGAGAAACACTAGGAAAAGAGAAAACGGAAAATAAACGAAGGAGAGAGAGAAATTACTAAACTGGAAAGACCCGACGAAAAACCAACTTTGCAGACAGAAATAATGGGACATCCGGAGGGATGGAATTCCATAATAGAATTGATTTATAAACAGGTGACCTTTGGGCTGCTGTAGATGAACGCTTGGGTAAAATAAGTCTACGAGAAGAACTACATAAAAAACTAGAGTAGCTACCTGAGCCTGTCCGTGAAAAAAATTGCTGCAGAGGCGGTGGAAGTGTACCTTGAAAAGCAGAATGCGCTAAGTAAAGATTACTTTTACCCACAATACGATCCAGCAGAGCTATTCCAGTATCATTATAAAGATCAGAGGAAGGATAAAGCCAAGGGAGAAGAAAAGTAGCCTTCACTGCCCTATTTTGGGCTCTTTGAAGTGAGCAGAGAAGAGATTTATTAGTATTATCCCAGACAGAGGAGCAATAAGAAAGATAAGGAAAAATAAAAGCATAATAAAGAGAAAGCATAACAATTGGGGGAAAAAATAAGTTAACCCGGTGCAACATTGAAGACTGGCGGAGGATGAGGGAAAGGGTGTGAGTTATATGAGATTTAAAAGAAAGGAAACAGTCAAGACACGCACCAAGAAATTTCGCCATGGCATCTTGTGGTATAACATCATTCCCATAAGTCAGGATGATTCCCTTACGTCTCTCATACGATAAGGGGTCCTGAAGTGTACAATGGCACTTTTTTGTCTGTTGAGAGTCATACCATTTGACCAGCACCAATCTTTTACTTTATCAAGAAGACCTTGAGCTAGGAAAGTGGCATATGGTAGGTCCACTGCAGCAATGAAAAAGTTACTGTCATCAGCAAAAAGAATAGGGTGCACAAGGGGATGAAGACCATCAACGAGATCATTAATGTAAATTAAAAACAAAAGTGGTCCAGGCCCAGAGCCCCGTGGTACACCATTGAATATAGGCAAAGTAGTGGAAGAATTACCATTAACCAGAACATACTGAGATATTCCTGACAGATAAGACCTTAACCATTCTAGTGGGACTCCATTTACACCAAATAAAGATAGTTTAGACAAAAGAACAGAGTGGTCAACCATATCGAAGGCCTTTGAAAAGTCAAGAAATAGACCCAAAACACACAAGCCCTTGTCCAGGTTAACACGCACAAACTCTGTTGCATCTGAAAGTGCATACGAGGTAGAGAAAGTGGGACGAAAACCATACTGATGTTAGTTATGAGAGAATTTCCTGCAGTCGCATTAGTACTAAATACAAATGAAGAGAGTCTACGATACACTACCATTTCAACAACCTTAGAGATGACAGGAAGAAGAGAAATGGGTGTATAATTTGAAATTAAAGATGAATCACCTTTTTATGCAAAGGTAAAACATTAGCAACTTTAAATAAATGAGGGAAAACACCAGAAGAAAGAGAGAGGTTAGTTATGTGTGAGATGCCTATTATTAGAATATAAGATTTTTGTGGAAGGGGTGGCCATATTAATTTTGGAGGGGGCTCAATTAATCGGAAATTGAAACTTCTAGTTTTTTTAAGAGTCAAAAGTGATCAATGGGTATTTAGCCCACGCCCCACTTTTTCATAGGGCATCTGGTAAAAATTTTTAGATTTCTATTTTGTTCAAAAAAGTTCAAAAGGCCAAACAACTATGCTTTCAGGGTTGAACCCCCTGCCCCCAGCCCCGGGGAAATGGCTCTGAGCTACGGTACTTGCTTATTGTAACTTTGACACTTTGTTTACTTCAATACTTGGATTTAATTATTTACGTTGCAACTTCGATTTACGGGGCAAGGGCTATAAGTTATGTCGTTCTTTGACTCCAGCACTAGCTTATATCTCCTATATAAGTATTAAATTTATTAACTCAACTCAGCATAAGACCTGAGTTTAGCCCAGGCGACAGAAATCTCTTTGAAGCTTATTATCTTATTTCAGTGGTTTTCAAAGAAAATTTATGCAGGCTAGTAGTAGCTTTTTATCGTAATTTATAAAGAAAGCACCTACTCATATTCCTTTGTTCCGAGGCAAAACTACCCCGATTTGTCTCTCATCCGTAAGTTCTATTCATTTTGCTACTTGATCCGTTTTAGCGACCTTCACCTGCTCCATTAGCCAATCAACAACTTTTTGTTAAAAAGTAGTTTTTTTCCAGTATTTCAGGGCCTTGCATTCCTTTTTGTTTTATACCCAAAACTAGTCTAAATTAGGTCTTCCAATATTTATCACAGGTTCAAAAGTCGTTCGATTCCTGAACAAAGAAGTGTCATTACATGATTTATGACTAGTTACGCAAAGTGAAGTTATTTTCAAATTCAATTTAATTTGAAATTGTCGCTTTATTTCTGATCTATTGAAGCAAAAGGGAATTCCAAGTTTTGCTAAAATTGAGCTATCAAATTACACAAAATTAAGGCCTCCTTACACTAGGAAGAGGTTTTTCGGCCCGAAAATACCCGTCAAAACAGACCAAGCCCAGAAGAATCATCCATTAATCAGAATCCCGTGCGAATTATTAAGTTCGAACTTTCAAGAAATGTTGAATATGATGTAGAACTATATCAAGAAACGCCATATGCATCCAGGTTCTCAAACTGGCATTTCTGCAATATTCGAGGAACGGTAAAGTTTATTAAGTTGAAGCTTTCAGAGAATAACATCGGGGATGTGGTACTTAATGGAAAGACACGTGCATCCCATTTGTCAAAAAGGGTTTTCTGCAATTTCTCAGGAACGGCTGATGGCATTTACTTGAAACTTTATGGAATGTTGAGGGGGATATTGAACTAAGTAAAAATTTACTATATGTGTCCAGGTTGTTAAAATGGTGTGTCCATTATTTCAGGAATAGATTAGGCCTTTAGGGTGTCAAGTTAAAATTTCAGAGAATGTTGAAACACTATTTGCATCCACATTGTCAAAATGATATTTTTTGGACATCCACCACATGGCTAATATGGGAGTAAATTTCATTTGTGATGCAAATGGATCTTATATTTAGATTGAGGATGCAATTCTAGGTATATATTTACACATTAGGGGGTGGGGGTATATATTCTGTGAATATATAGGCTCTAAGAAATTTACATATTATGGAGCAAGAATGGTTTTCATAATATGTTCTCTTTTGTCCAGCTGGACTCCTAGGCTGAAAATACTGGTTGGCCAGTTGGCTAATTTAAAGACTTGTATATATATACACTGTCAAGTTAGCCATCCGGTGGTATCCCATATTTTTTCTGCACCACAATTAGCAAACACTCACCTAAAAGTCAAACATGAAAGATTTTAAAGAGTCATATATAAAGAGAACTGAATGATGTTTCCCATGGGTGCCCGTAAGGGGGGCCAGGGGGAGCCAACCTCCCTCCTCCTGGCGGAATGACGCTGCCTTATATTTAAATATTTTTGTTTTGAGATTTCTATTAACCAGTATTGGAAGTGCTGATTAGACCAGGTAAGCCACCCCCCTAAAATTCCACTTATGGGCGCCCATGATTATTCTGATATATATTCGTTCTCCTGTTTCATTTTCATCCGTATGTAACGTTTGAACACTCTATCAGGACGATTTTTGTAACACACTATTTGTAAGTTATTGTTGAATTAGATTCTTAGACTAAGAACCGTTTCGAACCTTACTTCAAATTGACCTAAATTTATACAAAACTATATAGCATTCAATTAAAGCCAATGCTCAGATCAGCTTATACAGTTTAGGACTTTAAATTAAAATTGGATATTCAATTCTCAAACCAAAAACCGTAAAAGCTGAAAAATGTTCACTCATTTAACCATGAATCTTGGCAATTAAAAACAAACAAAAATTAATTTTCAAAAAACTTTCCGAAATAGAAGTTTTTCAAAGAAAAGTAAAGTCACAATAAACTTAAGATCGTCAAAGATAAAGTCGTATGATAGTTCAGACTTGAAACGACCAGAATTAATATCAAAGAATGCATAAAACCCAAAACAAACAGAAATTAAAATAAATAATTATATCAAACATATGGATGAATATTATGGCCCTATGTCAATTCTATATTCTTCGTCAACCTTCTTAAGACCATAGGCGGGCGTGCCTTGTTTGCCTCTCATTACAGGCAATCTATCGGTCTTATGTCAATTTTAAGTTCTTGGTCAGCATGCCTGAGACTCTAGGCAGTTATGCCTTTCCAAAAAGTAACAAACAAGTATGTTTCCAATAAGAGAGTCATGCATACTCCCGCCATTTACCCGTGCCTCAGCCATTTAAACATTTGCCTCTCAATTACTTGGACTATCTGTCCATGATAACTTCAATTCAAAATCAAGAATTGAAGTTATCAAGTATTTTGCAGTAGGTTGCATAGGTTGCATCAAGACATGGCTAATTGTAGACAGAGAAAAGCCAAGACAGATAGTCCAAGTATTTGATAGCAAAACGTTTAAATGGCTGGGGCACGGGTTAATGGCGGGAGTATGCATAACTCTCTTATTGGAAACATACTTGTTTGTTACTTTTTGGACTCAACTGCTTTTTTGGTTCAACTGCTGTGACTTCTAGGAATATATCATGATATATTAAATCTCCATTTTATTTTCATCAGTTCTTTCCAGTCATCTTGACTATTATGGTTATTTTTTTTTGTCGTCGATGTTTTGGCAAATTAAGCATACTATTCAAAATACATGTAGTTTTCAATAAAACGCAGGTGCCGGAATAGGCTTTAGGACTCTTACTAGTAACGGAAATTGGGGAAGGGGGGGGGAGAAGAAGTAGTCAAATTGCTGTTCGAGTAATTTCTTTTCGTTTTAAGTTTTACTTGAGTATTCAGTTAAATTTTTACTCGTTTTAGGCTTAGTTATTCATTCAAATCAGTATCTGTTATCCTTATGTTTGAACTGATTATATTTATTTTAGTTCCTGTTTGTCTTGGGTTTCTTTTATTCTTTGATCGTAGTTACTGGTTGTTTTAAGGTTGAATTACCATAAAACTCTGTTTATGCCCATCTTAAGCTTAATTTGGCTCTGTACCTATCTTTAAAAAACCTCTTTTTAGTTTTTTTTTTTAAACTAGTATTTGTAATGATAGTTTGTATGGTGCTAGGAATATCATAAAAATTCATAATACCTATATTTATTTCCTTTGCTTCATTATTAGCTTTTTTACATCCGCATATAATTGAAGGAATTAAGAAATGACTGCGTTGGTAATAAACCGCTGGTGGAATAATTCCAGATGGTTATAAGTTTAAGCTGTCACCAGGACAAACACTGATAGGATCATCACAAATTTTCACTCTAAGGTCTAATCCTTAAGGACCATTTTAGTCCTCTAGCTCTATTCTGAGCAGTGTTACTATGAAGAAAAACAATCAGGTCTTTTTTACCCTCATTTAAATTCTAAACATCTTATGATGATTTTAACGACCCTGTTTTCTTGACTTTGTTTGGAAGTTAGTTTTATTAAACCTTGTTTTTATGTCTTTTAATAAAGTTGGATCTGTGATATTGCAGTGAATTTGAATAATAAGCTTATCCTTTGCATAAAATACAGTAAAAAGTAAGTTATAAAAAACTGAATTAGAGAGTGATATCCGTAGTTAAAACAATCATAAACTTAATATACGCTGTTGTGGCAACGTGAAGTGTTGTAGCAACCGTTTGTTAGTTCTGTCGATAAAAGTGATGCGCGAGCAATGCTTTGATTTTATTTATTTGCTGTCGATTGAATGCCACACGGGAGTTTTCAGTCCCTAAAAGCTTTAAAAATGGCATCTCTCAAAAGAAATTCTGTCTTAAAAGGCCAAGTAAAAATAAGAAAGGATGACATTTGTTAAATACTTTCAACAAGAAAAAAAATGCATCCTTAAAACTAACTTTATTCTCAATTTCCCGACATCCAATCAATGTTGTTAGTTTCAAAATGCATCATGTATAACAGCTATTGCGTTATTGATTCCCCTTCAAATGACTCATAGAAACTCATAGACTATTTGAATTACCCTTATTCCATCACTATCTACCTTGGTTCTTCCCTAGGATAGATGGATGACTAGGATAGAACAATAGGATTATAGGCTATTCATATCACTGACTGACTGCCACTTGAACATATTACTAACAATCCCCAGGCTTCGTTATGGCTTATAATCATTGTGTAACTATTTGTATGAAGACAAAAATTTCATTCCCAGAAATATATTGGAAACGGATAAAATATAGACCAATTAGCACAAATTTGTAATACTAAGTCCTTTAAAAGGAGGGCCTCAGCTCTTGCTTACAAGTCCCTCTTTGTGAATGAGGGGAAGTCCCCAAAAACTGAAAATTTAAACCCTGCTAGATCATAGCCATTTAGTTCTAAGGTATTTAGATTCTTGATTAATGTGTTCTTGACTGCAGTTAGCCTACTTTCAAAATGCAAATGTGCGTGAAAACTTCAGTTATAAATGGTAGATAATTCTCCAAAGTTGTGGACACTACGTAAAATCCATCTGCTCTGTCCCATTGGCAAAAAAATGATTTGCCCATTAGTTTTGAACGGATTGGAAGCACAAAAAGCCAAGCGTGTGTCTGAAAACCGTCATTTTTCATTTCATTCACATTTTTCATTCACCAAGGGTACTTGGTGAATGAATATCAACCCGATCAATAATAAAAAAAAAACATTTATGTTTCTCTGCCAAAAAGTTTGGGACGGCAGCGAATCTTGAAGGGTGCAAAATTTTATAAAAAATTGGAAGGTATCGTCGAAAGGCCAATGATCCATTTTAAACCTGAAATCATACAAATCGAAAATTATCACAGGTTTTTGATTTAAAAAACATGAAACATACCTACATTTCAGTTTCAAACACTTCGTGGTAAAAAACTTTAATTAAAGAGCGAGACGGCTCAATAATAACCTAATATTAGTAGATACATCAAAAGGATCATCTTATTATACTGAAAACAAGGTTCATCAAGTTTAGTGTTACCCATAAGAGGGTACGAGCCTTCAATGCCTTAGGTTTTAGTTTGACTGTGTGATATTTTGAATCAAAGTATAATTTTGTATGACGATGGCTATGGATGGGATTTTAATGTGTTTAGCGCCTTATTATGACAAGAACTGGCACTGATCGGCATGACAGTGTGAGGTGTTTCATAATAAAATCGTGTTATCTCATCTTATTTTCAAATTTGCCTGATTTTCGAAAAAGGCGGAAAACACCTAAAAGTCAGAGAATTTTCATGAAAGTCACACCATTAGATTCAGCGTATCATAAAACCCTTTTGAGAGGTTTCAAGCTCCTATCTGCAAAAATGAAGGATTTTGTGTTTTTTTTTGCTAGAAAAAAGATCACATCACGGATGCGTGTTTATTTGTTTTTTATTTGTTTTTTTTTTCCCAGGGATGAGCGTATTGAACCAATGGTCCTAGAACATCAAGATCAGGAGAGGCCTCATTTAAAAGGATAACAAAAGTTCTAATACTCTTTTTAAGTGACCGAAAATATTAGAGGACAACTAGTCTAGGGGGTTCCGTGGGGTCTATTTTCCAGGGGGGGGGGTAAACGCTGGTCACCGAAAAAGGACAAGCAAAGATAAAAAAACGCTAATATCTTTAGACGCGTCGAGCGAGGCATGTTCAATTCTGATAAAAACCAGAAAAGAACAGAAACGTCTAACAATAAGAAAAAGGGATTGCAATAAATCAAGTTAAGAGGAGAAGGTAAAATCACCTTTTGAAAACTAAAGCGCCATATTCTGAAAATCAATATATGGTGCTTTACTGAAAATGCATTATTTTACCATTATTTTTTTAAGTAATTATTACAACATTGAGAATAAAAATGAAATTACAGCTAAATTAAATTTTGAAATGACGGGCTTTTCAGCAGCTGATATCATTATATATCAAATATCTATTCTGATCTTATTTATTCCTAAAATCGTTCACGACAAATTTAGTTTCACTACAAACAAGAATTTAGCTACTGCCTCCTTTCCTAACTTTAAAAATGTAAAACCTCCTGCGTCATTGGCGCTTCACTGAAAGCGAATTATATTACAAATATTCTCTTTTCCAGTTATTACAACATTGAAATGAAAATAGTAGAATGCGCCTTCTGGATTCCGTACCCTGTATACACCTTTTCAAAGAGAGTGAGTATCCTCTCACATGGTCTTATGTTCATTCCATTGTTATTCTATGGGACCTCTACACGTGATTAAACAAGTCATGAAACTACGTGCTACTTGCTTATGTCCTGTTGGTACCATTCCAAATGAGTGGAGATTCCCCGCCTGTTCCTAAACATTGCAAAAAAGATAACAGTATGAACGGGGGATTCCCCGCACAAATTCGTTCCCCCATTTCTGAGGGCAAGGAAGGGGGGGGGGTAAATTTTGGATGGAAAACCAAAAATACTCTTAATCTAAAATAAATGGGATCTGCCTAAAGGGCAAGGCTCAGAGGCCCTTCGTTCCCCCATTTCTGAGAGCAGGGGGGGTCAATTTTGGAGGGAAAATCAAAAATACTCAGAATCGAAAATAAATGGGATCTGGCTCAAGGGCAAGGCTCAGAGGCCCTTCGTTCCCCCATTTCTGAGGGCAAGGAAGGGGGGGGGTCAATTTTGGAGGGAAAACCAAAAATACTCAGAATCGAAAATGAATGGGATCTGCCTCAAGGGCAAGGCTCAGAGGCCCTTCGTTCCCCCATTTCTGAGGGCGGGGGAGGGGGGTCAATTTTGGAGAGAAAACCAAAAATACTCAGAATCGAAAATAAATGAGATCTGCCTCAAGGGGAAGGCTCAGAGGCCCTTCGTTCCCCCATTTCTGAGGACAAGGGAGGGGGAGGGTCAATTTTGGAGGGAAAACCAAAAATACTCAGAATCGAAAATAAACGGGATCTGCCTCAAGGGAAAGGCTCAGAGGCCCTTCGTTCCGCCATTTCTGAGGGCAGGGGAGGGGGGGGGGGTAAATTTTAGAGGGAAAACCTAAAATACTCAGAATCGAAAATAAATGAGATCTGCCTCAAGGGGAAGGCTCAGAGGCCCTTCGTTCTCCCATTTCTGAGGGCAGGGGAGGGAGGGGGGTCAATTTTGGAGGGAAAACCAAAAATACTCAGAATCGAAAATAAATGGGATCTTCCTCACGGGCCCGGCTCAGTGGCCCCTCCTTCCGCCGTTTCTGCGGGCTGGGGAGGGGGGGTCAATTTTGGAGGGAAAGCCAAAAATACTCAGAATCGAAAATAAACGGGATCTGCCTCAAAGGCAAGGCTCAGAGGCCCCTCCTTCCCCCTCAGAAAAAAGTTTTAACAAGAAATGTCTGAAAAGTATTTTTTTGGGGGGATGGGGGCTTTGACAGAGGGGATGTCTTAGACTAGTGATAGTGCTGTACTGTGGTACGAATTGCTTGTGAAAATCCCAAATGAATTAGTTGAAAATAAAGTTTTAACAAGAAATGTCTGAACATTAATTTTTTTGGGGGGGGGGGGTGGGGTGATGACAGAGTGGATGTCTTAGACTAGTTATAGTGCTGTACTCTGGCATGAATTGCTTTCGAAAACTCGGAGCAATTAGTTGAAAATAAAGTTTTAACAAGAAATGTCTGAAAAGTATTTTTTTGGGGGGGTGAGGGCGATGACAGAGTGGGTGTTTTAGACTAGTTATAGTGCTGTGGTACGAATTGCTTGTGAAAAACCCAAATGAATTAGTTGAAAATAAAGTTTTAACAAGAAATGTCTGAAAAGTATTTTTTTGGGGGATGAGAGGCGATGACAGAGTGGATGTCTTAGACTAGTTATAGTGCTGTACTCTGGCATGAATTGCTTTCGAAAGCCTGGATGAATTAGTTGAAATAAAGTTTTAATAAGAAACGTCTGAAAAGTATTTTTTTGGGGGGTGGGGGCGATGACAGAGTGGATGTCTTAGACTAGCTATAGTGCTGTACTCTGTCATGAATTGCTTTAGAAAACCCGGATGAATTAGTTGAAATAAAGTTTTAACAATAAATGTCTGAAAAGTATTTTTTTTGGGGGGTGGGGGCAATGACAGAGGGGATGTCTTAGACTAGTTATAGTGCTGTACTCTGGCATGAATTGCTTGAGAAAAACCAGGATGAATTAGTTGAAAATAAAGTTTTAACAAGAAATGTCTGAAAAGTATTTTAAGGGGGATGGAGCGATGCCAAAGTGGATGTCTTAGACTAGTTATAGTGCTGTACTCTGGCATGAATTGCTTTCGAAAACCCGGATGAATTAGTTGAAAATAAATTTTTAACAAGAAATGTCTTAAAAGTATTTTTTGGGGGGGGGGGCCAAGACAGAGTGGATGTCTGAGACTAGTTATAGTGCAGTACTCCGGCATGAATTGATTTCGAAAACCCGGATTAATTATTTTAAAATAAAGTTTTAAAAATAAATGTCTTAAAAGTTTTTTTTTTTTGTTAAACATAATTGGCTGAAAAAAAATAGGAACTATTAAAATCAAAAATCAAGGTCATTAAAAAAATCCTTTTTTTTTTTTTTTTTTTTTTTTTTAAACACGTTTTGATGAAATAAAAGCGGAACTTTTAAAAAAAAAAAAAATAAAGGTAAGTAAATAATTCCTTTGTTGTTTTTTTTTTTTGTTAAACACGAGCTATTGTAGAAAATAATTTCAAAGTACCAAGTCATATGATAGTTGCGCTATTATAGAAAATAATTTCAAATCACCAAGTCACATGATAGTAACGCTTTTGTAGAAAATAATTTCAAAGTACCATGTCACATGAAAGTTACGCTTTTGTAGAGAATAATTTCAAACCACCAGTTAAAATTATAGTTAAGCTTTTGTATAAAATAATTTCAAACTACAAAGTCACATTATAGTTAAACCATTGTAGAAAATAATTTCCAACAACCAAGTCACATTATAGTTACGCTTTTGTAGAAAATAATTTCAAAGTACCATGTCACATGATAGTTACGCTTTTGTAGAAAATAATTTCCAAGTACCACGTCACATGATAGTTACGCTTTTGTAGAAAATAATTTCAAAGTACCATGTCACATGATAGTTACGCTTTTGTAGAAAATAATTTCAAAGTACCAAGTCACATGATAGTTACGCTATTGTATAAAATAATTTCAAAGTACCATATCTCATGACAGTTAAGCTTTTGTAGAAATAATTTAAAAGTAACAAGTCACATTATAGTTACGTTATTGTAGAAAATAATTTCAAAGTACCAAGTCACATGATAGTTACGCTTTTGTAGAAAATAATTTCAAAGTACCAAATCACATTATAGTTACGGTATTGTAGAAAATAATTTCAAAGTACCAAGTCACATGATAGTTACGCTATTGTAGAAAATAATTTCAAAGTACCATGTCACATGATAGTTACGCTTTTGTAGAAAATTATTTCAAAGTACCATGTCACATTATAGTTACGTTATTGTAGAAAATAATTTCAAAGCACCAAGTCACATCATAGTTACGCTTTTGTAGAAAATAATTTCAAAGTACCAAATCACATCATACTTACGTTATTATAGAAAATAATTTCAAAGTACCATGTCACATGATAGTTACGCTATTGTAGAAAATAATTTCAAAGTACCAAGTCACATGATAGTTATGCTATTATAGAAAATAATTTCAAAGTACCAAGTCACAGGATAGTTACGCTATTATAAAAAATAATTTCAAAGTACCAACTCACATGATAGTTACGTTATTGTAGAAAATAATTTCAAAGTACCAAGTCAAATGATAGTTACAATTTTGTAGAAAATAATTTCAAAGTACCAAGTCACATTATAGTTACGCTATTGTAAAAAATAATTTCAAAGTACCAAGTCACATGATAGATACGCTTTTGTAGAAAATAATTTCAAACTACCAAGTCTACCAAGTACTCTGGCATGAATTGCTTTCGAAAACCCGGATGAATTAGTTGAAAATAAAGTTTTAAAAAGAAATGTCTGAAAAGTTTTTTTTTTTTTTTTTTTTTAAAAAAATTTGGCTGAAAAAAAACCGGAATTCTTAAAAAAAAAAAAAAAGTTAATTAAAAAATTAGTTTTTTTTTTTTTTTTTTTTTTGTTAAACACTTTTGGCTTAAATAAAAGCGGAACTTTTAAAATAACTAAAACTAAAGGTCAGTAAATAATTCCTTTGTTGTTTTTTTTTGTTAAACACGAGCTATTGTAGAAAATAATTTCAAAGTACCAAGTCACATGATAGTTACGCTTTTGTAGAAAATAATTTCAAAGTACCAAGTCACATGATAGTTACGCTATTATAGAAAATAATTTCAAAGCACCAAGTCACATGATAGTTACGCTTTTGTAGAAAATACTTTCAAAGTACCAAGTCGCATGATAGTTACGCTTTTGTAGAAAATAATTTCAAAGTACCAAGTCACATGATAGTTACACTTTTGTAGAAAATAATTTCAAAGTACCAAGTCACATGATAGTTATGCTATTATAGAAAATAATTTCAAAGTACCAAGTCACAGGATAGTTACGCTATTATAAAAAATAATTTCAAAGTACCAACTCACATGATAGTTACGTTATTGTACAAAATAATTTCAAAGTACCAAGTCAAATGATAGTTACGCTTTTGTAGAAAATAATTTCAAAGTACCAAGTCACATTATAGTTACGCTATTGTAGAAAATAATTTCGAAGTACCAAGTTACATTATAGTTACGCTTTTGTATAAAATAATTTAAAACTACCAAGTCTACCAAGTACTCTGGCATTATTTGCTTTCCAAAACCCGGTTGATTTTGTTTAAAATAATTTTTTAACAAGAATTTTAGGAAAAGTTTTTTTTTTTTTTTTTTTTTTGTTAAACATAAATCGGTTAAAAAAAAGCAGTATTATTAAAATAAAAATAAAAGGTCATTAAATAATTAATTTTTTTTTTTTTTTTTTTGTTAAACACGATTGGCTGAAATAAAAGCGGAACTTTTAAAATAAAAAAAAATAAAGGTAAGTAAATAATTACTTTGTTTTTTTTTTTTTTTAAACACGAGCTATTGTAGAAAATAATTTCAAAGTACCAAGTCACATGATAGTTACGCTTTTTTAGAAAATAATTTCAAAGTACCAAGTTACATGATAGTTAAGCTATTATAGAAAATAATTTCAAAGCACCAAGTCACATGATAGTTACGCTATTGTAGAAAATAATTTCAAAGTACCAAGTCACATGATAGTTACTCTTTTGTAGAAAATAATTTCAAAGTACCAAGTCACATTATAGTTACGCTATTGTAGAAAATAATTTCAAAGTAGCAAGTCACATTATAGTTACGCTATTGTAAAAAATAATTTCAAACTACCAAGTCATATGATAGATACGCTATTGTAGAAAATAATTTCAAACTACCAAGTCACATTATAGTTATGATTTTGTAGAAAATTATTTCCAAGTACCACGTCAAATTATAGTTACAATATTATAGAAAATAATTTCAAAGTACAGTATCACAGGATAGTTCCGGTTTTTTATAAAATAATATAAAAGTTACCTGCCACAAGATAGTTAATATTTGGTATAAAATAATTTAAAAGAACCAGGTCACCTGATCGTTAATCTTTTTTAGAAATAATTTCAAAGTAACAAGTAACATTATAGTTACGTTATTGTAGAAAATAATTTCAAAGTGCCAAGTCACATGATAGTTAAGCTTTTTTAGAAAATAATTTCAAAGTACGAAATCACATTATAGTTACGTTATTGTAGAAAATAATTTCAAAGTACCAAGTCACATGATAGTTACGCTATTGTAGAAAATAATTTCAAAGTACCATGTCACATGATAGTTACGCTTTTGTAGAAAATAATATCAAAGTACCAAGTCACATTATAGTTAGGTTATTTTAGAAAATAATTTCAAAGCACCAAGTCACATGATAGTTAAGCTATTGTAAAAAATCATTTCGAAGTACCAAATAACATTATAGTTACGTTATTATAGAAAATAATTTCAAAGTACCATGTCACATGATAGTTACGCTTTTGTAGAAAATAATTTCAAAGTACCAATTCACAAGATAGTTACGCTTTTATAGAAAATAATTTGAAAGTACCAAGTCACATGATAGTTACACTTTTGTAGAAAATAATTTCAAAGTACCATGTCACATGATAGTTATGCTATTATAGAAAATAAATTCAAAGTACCAAGTCACAGGATAGTTACACCATTATAGAAAATAATTTCAAAGTACCAACTCACATGATAGTTACGCTATTGTAGAAAATAATTTCAAAGTACCAAGTCACATGATAGTTACGCTTTTGTAGAAAATAATTTCAAAGTACCAAGTCACATTATAGTTACGCTATTGTAGAAAATAATTTCGAAGTACCAAGTTACATTTTAGTTACGCTATTGTAGAAAATAATTTCAAACTACCCAGTCACATGATAGTTACGCTTTTGTAGAAAATAATTTCAAAGTACCAAGTCACATGATAGTTACGCTTTTGTAGAAAATAATTTCAAAGTACCAAGTCACATGATAGTTACGCTTTTGTAGAAAATAATTTCAAAGTACAATGTCTCATGATAGTTACGCTTTTGTAGAAAATAATTTCAAAGTACCAATTCACATGATAGTTATGCTTTTGTAGAAATTAATTTCAAAGTAACATATCACATGATAGTTACGCTTTTGTAGAAAATAATTTCAAAGTACCAAGTCACATGATAGTTACGCTATTGTAGAAAATA
>NC_142798.1:21739682-21792286 GCF_049724085.1 Artemia sp. Qi Xiang Cuo | reverse complement strand
ATTTATTTAATTTTGGTTAGGATAGGCTATGTTAGGTTAGGTATTTAATATAATGCGTTATGGGCACAAAGAACTATGGGCCTGTTTTCCATAATTCTTTGATGTAGTTTCTAGAATTTTGTTTCTAAAGTCTTATATTTTCATCATATTTTGGTATATTTCATTATGATTAACTCGACTTCATTTCTCGAGTGTGTTTAGTATAGCACGTAAGTACCAATTGTAAAATTATCTTAGCTAGCATGGTTTTGGAGAAGGTGGTTAATATGCTAGCGTCAACTTCTATTTCCATCAAATCTTGTGTCATGACTGCAAATTAAAGAGTTAGATTGAACTCGTGTTCTGGAACTGTTTTGAAACGAGTTTCCTTAGAATCTGGAAAAGGATTCCTTTGAAACTCTTGACTGCACGAGTAAGAATTCAATGTTCGTAAGCATCTTCCTAAAAAGGTTAAAGGTATATGTTACGCATCTATCATAATCAAGTTTTCTTCCCTATCTTAACGAGATACACCTAATATTCGGGATGCCATCAGACTCTTTTCTAATGTAAAAATTGTTCTTTTCTAATATTCTTTTTTTTTATCCGATTTCTGGATCATAATAACAACAATCCAAAATTACCTTTCTAATTTTACAGGGGAAATTACGCTATATATACTAATTATTGTTCAACATTGATTTCTAAGGAATAGTAATGTCAATTATTAAAAAGTAAAATCTCATCTCTTTCTTTTATTCCCATTCAAGTCCAAGTTGTAAACTGAAAGTCATTAAGCTAAAACCAATATTTAAGTTTTTTGTTCCCCGTCCAAGATTTGATATGTTATTTTTCTGCTCTCCTGCAGTTTTCATGTATTAACAAGAACAAAAAAAAATCTTAAAACACTCAGGTCCTATAACTATGTCTCCGGGGATGACAGGACCCCCACAGCCCCTGAGGAAATGGCTGAAAGCTATGCCATTTACCCATTGTTCACATATATTGTTCACATGGTGTTTGTTATTGTGAAATATACGGGAATTTTTGGCGAGGGGATTTTCCGCGGGAGGAACTGTCCATATGGAGGAAAACTTTCGGAGGGAATTTTACACGGGGGAGGGGGGATTTCCCGCTATGATTTAAAAAACGGCTAGAAATTATGTAAAAAAACAAGTTCTTTCAACTGAAAGTAAGGAGCAACATAAAACTTAAAACGAACAGAAAGAATGACATACATGAGGAAGGCTGTCACCTCATCAAACCCTCACCCTTTCCTGTAAAGTTTTACTTTTTGTCACAATTCATTATGAACGACAAGTGCCGTTGAATTTGACAGAGAAGTATTTTTTTTTAAACTTCAAAACTTTAGCGTAAAGAGCGAGAGATTGAGGAGGGGGCAGTCCGCTCATGTATGGAATAATTTCTGTTCCTTTTAAATTTTAATGTTGCTTTTTACTTTCAGTCGAAAAGCTTTTTTTTTAATATTAACAAAAAAATGGAAAATTCCCCATCGTTTTACAGCCAAAATTCAGATCTATTCATCTAGAGCTAGAGAATTAAAGTTTTCAAGATTTTTTTACAGGCTTTTTGCCTAAAGATACGATAAAAATCGTTGAAAGAAGGTCAATTTTTTATTTTTAAAGCAAGTTTAGATCCTTCTCTTAGAAAAAGTGTGAGTAATATCATAATTCTAGCTGGATGAATGAATAGATTTGAGACGAAGGAATCCAGTGATTTGAGTATCTTGCCCTGTTAGTGTTAGTTAAATTTGTAGGCCTGTCGCAAAATTGCTTGTTTTAGAAGGAACATGAACCTTAACTGTTTCTAAAAAATTATAATTTCAACTTGAGAAGCTATTGAATAATTATACCAAAAACATTGATTTATTCCCATTGTAGTCGCTTTTGTTAAAGAATTCAAGTTCCTTTCTACTTTTCAACCTCATCTCGATTCAAGAGTGCACTTTACTTCTTATTTTTGTATAGAAGTGAGAGCTGCAAAGTGATATCACATGTACTGTAAGATGACCTTTGTTTTCTAGTTCCCAGTACAGGTTATGAAGAGTCTTTAGTTTATCAAGAGGTCTTTTTGATGACTATAGCTTTTTGTTTTCTCTCGGTATTGTTCCTTTTTGTTACAAAAGAATTGTGAGGATGCTCCTCTCTGAATGGAAACTAATCATAAATTGGAAATATATTTTGTCGTCTGTGTCTGTAAGGAAATGAAGTGGTTTTCAGATATTCTATTTAGTGTGTCATTTTTCTCTTTTCTATTTCTTATCCTAATGAGATGGCTTCTCTATTGTCATTATTAATAAGATGTCAAAGAAGAAAGCAATTAAAGGCATTAAATTAGCAAGCATTTTATAAAGGATGTCTGGATTCCAAGTGATGATTATGTCCTGTTTCTGATCTTTGATTTCAGGCTTAATCCTAAGCTGGGCCTCCTAGCTCGGAAACCCCAGGCTCTACATAAGGTCACTAGAGCTCTTAGAAAAAGAATGAGCTATGAAAACAGCCATAAACTGGATGAACTATGATAATGTGATAATGATACTGCATGAAAAAGATAATGTGAAAAGAATATGACACACATCGTGCAGATGTTCTTTAACAAATGTCATTTGTTTCAAGCGTTCTGCAAGAGTAAAATGGTTGGAAAACTTAATTGTATGTTAATCCGCCATTTGATTAAAAGAGTCGGTTCATGTTTTCATTTGCTTTAAATGTTAGTGTTGTTAAATTCGTGGCAAGTATCTGTCAATACTTGCCACGGAAGCACTTTATTACTGCCTAGACACCCTTAACCATCATCAATCAGAGTTTATTCTAATAAGTCAGTAACGTTGTTAATTTCTTTCCTAATTACTTACTTAATTCTCATCCATCATCATGGGACGTTTTGGGTCCACTCTTTTCAATGCTTCTTGAACTAGGATATATGCATTCCTTTCGGTTGCAGTCTAGTATAATTAGGTAATATGATGTTAGTCAGAGTTATCGGTCCGCCTTTTATGGGGTCTTCCTCTTTGTCGAAGTGTTCAGTTGTTTCGGTTTAACGACGTTAGGTTTCTTCTGGCAGGGGATTGCTCTTAACGTGGCTGAACCAGGACAACTTCTGTACTCTTGACTTTTTGATGCCCGTGTCTGGTGACTCTAGTCCTTTTTAGATATCCTCATTTGTAAGATGGTCAGTGTATTGATCTTGGTCATCTGGCGGGGGTATCTCATTATGAACATAAGGAACTTGCGCTCTTTTTTGGCATTTACTCTCCATGTTTCGCACCAATACAGAGCAATGGGTATAATCAGGCTGCTGGAAAGTGGAACTTCCAGATGGTTTAAAAGGTGGTCTTACTTTCAATATCTTTTAAAGTATTCTGAAAGTTGAGTGGAGAAGGTTCTGCTGGCACCTATTGCCGGCAGTGTGGTAATCATCAGCTGTTAAAGACTGTTGGGGTAGATAAAGCAATCATAACTGATCTTCATAAGTACAATAATCTTGTAAGACGTTACCCTATTTTCTTAAGTATGGCCAAGCTGAATATGTATTATATTCTCGGCTAAGTTGAGGATGTATTAAGGGGCGGAGCGTACAGAGATACCATTTCACGAAAACCTAGGGGGCTGCCTGTCACGGCGTGGGATTTTTCCTTGAGTTCGTGTTATCTGAAAGAAAGTTTTACCTGGTTTCCTATTCCATTTCTGGTTTTAAAAGTAGGGCGTGTCACTTCTATCCTTCATTAAACAGTGACCTCAAGGATACCTATCGATGGGTACAACCGATGTTTTTTAAAACGTCTTAATGATGGACTTCAGTCGAATTTTTGTGATAAGGTTTTTTTTTTATAAAACGTTAAACGGAGCCTTGTAGACAAGATTATCTGTTTGCTCTCTCCCCCACTGTGTCTGCCAACGATGCTATTTATTCTACACCATGTTTCTATAACCTGAGTAAAGCATCCAAATCCTGAAGCAAGATACACTTTCGTTTTTATTTCTACGTTTTATTAGGGTGTCTTCTAGAAATTCTTGTTATTTGTAGCATTCCTACTTTATAGGTAAGATTTTCTTTATTTGTTTTCTTTTCTTTTTCGAAATTAATTGTATGAAGCTTACCCAGTCTTGCTCGAAGTTCATTTTCCCTAAATTCTTTTAAAACAGAATATTGCTGACGTTTTTTTTTTGCGATTTCAGATTACACACTTCGCTCCAATTATTGCTTTAGAAACTTATCTTTCATGATTTGAAGGCCAGATATTGTCTATATGTAATGAGTTTTATTGTGTTTTAATTTGAATAAAAAATTTACAAAAATCCTCAAAAAAAAGGCAATTGAAACTCGCCGGAAATCCTTGACGCATTACTGCACTGAGGAGAAAAAACGTTCAGGAATAAGTAATCGTGCATGAGCTACCGCGAAACTAATTTGTCTTTTAGTCATGTTTTTCATTATTCATTTGCGTGTAATTGTTTTAGCGTTCTCATTTCTACAGTTCATGATTTCTTTGATGTTTGGTATCAACCATCTTATGCGAAAATCTTATGATATTCTTTACTCTGTATTCACGGTGTTCATGCATTAAACACTGTGGAAAAACCGTCAAGTCACTCGTCTATGCGACGCTCTGCAGTTAATTCTATTCGCCACGCTTGTGTATGTGTCATGCTCTGTCGGTTAGAGGATTAGTCCGATGATAGAAAACAATAAAAAGGTTTCATCAACCCTTCTTGTCAAGGACATAATTATTCATCTCATTTCTTTTGTGGGGTCTATTGTTTTAACTCCTTTTAGCTACTTGTATGTTGCCTTTTTTTCTATTCTTTGTATATCCGTTGAATACTCGTCATGGGAAAAAAAGCGAACAATGGTGTAAATAAGTTTATTTGTCTATTATAAGGAGTAAGTGATTAGTGCGCGTGAAAATAGGTAACGACGTTGATATACTGAGCATAATATCGAACATCCGAACGATGTATCGACTGTTCAAAACAAATCTTAATTTCTGAGGGACCTTGGCCCAGTGGCTCCAATTTATGAAGTTTAAGATGGGCATAATGTATTTTCAAATATATGTGGTGGTGGCAAATTTGCTATTTTTTCAGTTTTCTCAATGATAATACCGCAAGAGGCATTTATAATGAAAATGCCCAAAACAAGTATTTCCAAAATCGGGGGGATCTGCGGGGTATATGCCCCCTTCCTCCTAATTGACGCCACTATCTTGTTCATGCCAAGTTAAGACACAACATCATTGTTTTCATTACTTTCAAATTGATGCATCGTATCCTCATCCATATGACTAGGGGAACATGACCGAAAACAGTAAATCGAGTTGTACACGTTATCTTGTTCATTCATTCATGCTGAATCGATTGGAAAAATCCATTTGCGTCTACATTCCTTCACTTACCTAAGTTGGAAAGAGGAAAATATCAGCATTTGGCAAACCCACATATTATCTGCATTATTATTTGTATATCTTGCTCTATATTTTCCAGGACTAATGCATTACACATTTTCAGTCTTTTCTTTTTTGTTTTTAAGTAGTTCGACCTTTATCGTTTGAACTTCAAGAAAAGTAACGTCGGTACTGTTCTGACCTTATTATGAGGCTCGTTATGACCTAGAAAAATATTTCTTTATTCTCCTTCTGAAATCTGGATCTTTGTTTTGTTCTTATCACACGTTTGCGATATCACACGCGATGGATTTTTATTTGTTTTCCTGCTTTGCCTTTTTGCTCAGAGGCAAGGGGGGCATGTGCATCGTAATTCTATGCCTATGATAATTGGCACAATCTGGTAAAGACTCATGCCGTGATATATCCGATTGAGGAATTTTATGGTTAGATAATCAAATGCTTCGTGAAAATACTAACACTATAAGATAAGATAAGATAAGATAACGTGTATTTCAAGCCAAAATGTGGCCATGTACACAAATAACATACAAGATTAACAAATTACAGCACTCGTCACAATAATGAAAAAAAAAAAAAAATAACATAAAAACTACTCTCTTCTTTTTATAATTACTCATCAAGATTATCTTCCCACTAGACAAATAAATTGTGACGACGTACTTTTCAAGGCATCAGGAAGCAGCACTCCATCATTCCCAAATAAATTTTCCCTTACCCCCAAAAGACCTTGACAACGACTCAGACAATGCTCCAAATTCTCCTCCTCTTCTTGGCAAAGAGGGCAAGCAAACATGCCGTCCGGGACACTTTTCCTCCTCTCAAAAACTTTCAATCTCGAACGAATCGGAAGGCAATTAGATCGTAGCTGCATCCAATATGTAAGGTATCTAGACGGTAAATTTAACTTTAAGTAAAATTCCTGACAATAAATTACCTTAACCTTATTATAATATCTTAAAGTTTCCGAATTCTTAATCTCCTCACCCCATTTCTATATCGTCTGGTCCTTCAGCACCCGCTTAATTTCCATGTCCAACTGTAATTGTTGACTAGTTGGTCCAAGGCCGTCATTCCATGCGAAAGACAAACCTGTCTTATCCAATACCTCTTTAACTTTAAAAGGTCAAGATCTTTTCCTATTTAGCTGAAGTAAATCATCATATGCAGCCTTCAGTAGCCTATCACTGGGTAACTGTACAACCCTTAGCCAAAATTTTATCATTTGGACTGTCCTATAACTTTTAATAGACCACAGTCCAAGGTCTCCTTTAAGAAACTGGGTATGGGTCATTCTATGCAACCCGTAAAATCTCTTAAAATAACCTAGCTGAACGCTTTCTAACTGGGCAGCGTTCTCATGTCCCCAGATCTCTGCCCCGTAATGGAGAATCGGCATAATTTTAGATAAAAAAAAACCCTCTTATGCAAAGACAAATTCTTTATTTCACTAATTTTATTCCTGAAAAGTGAAAATGTTGCAGCTCTTCCCCTATTTAACATTTCTTTAATATGAGAACTCCATCCACCATTACTTTGGAAGATATAACCAAGATACTTTATTTTTTCAGCTACTTCTAATTGTTGTCCTCCAAATACAAATATATTATCTGTTTTTTCATGCCTTTTACTGAAAACAACCATTTTAGTTACCATAACGTTCCGCTGTAACTTTTTCATTTGTAAGTACTCGCCAATCCAACCGAGTAACATCTGCAATTCCTTTGGCGTTTCCACGACAAATGCAGTGTCCGTTGCAAACAATAACACCGAAAAATTAATTTTTCCAAGATACTGCTTTATAATCCATTTTTCTTCCAAACACTCCATCATATAGTTCAAAAACAAAACGAACAGTTTCAAGGACTTAGTACGGCCCTGTTTCATTCCAGTCCCATGGTAAAAGAACCTGGAAAATCCTAAACCTGCAACCCTGACCATAGACTTAGTCCCAGAATACATACCAACAAATAAACGAATAAAACTTAAAGGTAAACCTACATCTCTTGAACACTTTTCAAGGAGAGCTCTATCTACATTGTCGAATACCTTTCTTAAGTCTAGAAACGCAACATACAGCTTTTATCTACCTGATCCATACTTCTCTATCAGTGCACTTAACACAAATGCTCTATCCGACGTAATATACCCTTTCCTGAAACCCCCCACTCCTCTTTAATTACCCCATAACCCTCCAACCATTCATTCAACCGATTGTCCAAAATATTTTCTAAAATTTTACTAAGTGCAGGCGCTAATGCTATCAACCTATAGCTATCATGATCACTAGGCCAACCTTTCTTAAAGAGGTACCATAATCGATACTTTCCATAGGGAAGGTCATACACCACTACTTATAATTCTATTAAAAATATTCACTAAAACTAGCAAAAAAACATCAAGAAACCTCTTCAACAAAACTGCTGGTATACCATCTATTCCTGGCCCTGATCCTCCATTCATCTTCTTAGCTACTTTCCTAACTTCATCTGAGGTTACCTCCTTCACTAACTCATAATTTTTTTCTTTCATCTGAATACTAACACTAGTATCTGCATGCCCTATTTAAATAATAACACTAGTATCTGCGTGCCCTGTAAAAGGTTTTGCACGAAAACCAAAGGGGAAATCAAGTAAACAAAATTTTAGTTGCAGATTAACGACAAGACGAGATATCATTGCTCTTTCAAAAATTCTACTGAATACATGCAACAGTGATGCTGGTCGTTAAGTGGAAATGTCATTCCGTGGCCCACGCTTATATAAAGCTGCAACTCCAGCTTGATTGAGAGAAATAAGTGAAAAAACATTGGAACAGACAGATGAATAAGTTCTATCAAGTATTTCTTTCCATCAGTTTATTTTACTGAACTACCAAAAATGCATAAATCCACCTTAAAGAACATATCAGGTCACAAAGAAAATTAAACGTAAATTTCATACTTGTCGTTACGTGGTTTCCGTTACCCACTTTACGAACTATTTTTTTTTTTTGTGTGTGTATAGGCTGTTATCATGTATTGAACGCTCCTAAGTCTAAGCAGTAAAAAAAGGACTGCCTAGGCTGTTGATGCTGTTCAAACCCCTTATGCTTCATTAGATACCCTATTTAAAGGAACAAAACGTTTTGATATCTAACAATTTCCCAAAACATTTCATATATTCTTTTGGGAAAAGAATGAGCTCTGTTCTGGTCTCAGAGCTGAGTTGGACGAGAGCGATTCGTCTAGTAAATAAATTACCACAAATGAGAGTAGTAGTGTTGGGCGATATTTGATATCGATATTGATATATCGGACCAAATATCGATATCGAATATTGAAACGTATTATCGAAACCTATATTTTTTAGGGGTCTCTAACCCCCTATATTCCCTGCAGAAAATCCACCACATGAAAATTTTGCAAATTTTCAGCATACATCTTCGAGATTCTTTGCAGGTTTGAATTCTTTCATCTATAATTGATTTTATTTATCCTTATCTTACATCTTAACCTGGCATCTTTTTCGCAAGAATCCACTTTCGGATCCCGAGTCAGATACGTGTGAATTATTACCAACTAAGAATGAAAAGTTCACAACAAATGATGTGTTATAATGAAAAGTTATATATATATATATATATATATATATATATATATATATATATATATATATATATATATATATATATATATATATATATATATATATATATATATATATATATATATATATATATATATATATATATATATATATATATATATATATATATATATATATATATATATATATATATATATATATGCTGCTGATGCTATTAAAGCTCACCTTATGAAAATTGCCACTGAGTGGGGGATCAAGAAAAAGGTTGTTGCTGTAGTGGACACATGTTTCGTGCTTCGCATATACTCTAAATTTGATGTGGGGGGGGGGTGCTATTACTGATACTGCTGAATTGTTGCCTTTCGTCTAAAAGGCTAGGATTATTGTCAGCTTTTTCAGACGTAGTGTTGTAGCTACCGACAAGTTGCGCCAGGTTCAAATCTCTATTGACAATGTTTGCACCAAAAAACTGAAACCTGATGTGACCACTAGATGGAATTCGCTTCTCACTATGTTGCGTAGTCTACAAAATTTGAAAGAGTCGGTAACAAGCTCGCTTGCGCTTCTCGGTAAAGTGGATCTCATACTCACTGATAGTGAGTGGGGTGTTATTTCAAACGTGATTGCGGTTCTTATACCCTTTGAAGAGGCAACTATTGAGATCTCTTCTAAAAGCTATCCCCCATCTCGAAAGTCTTGACTTTGTCTAAGATTTTGAGACGCCAGCTTGTTCAGGTAGATTTTGGTAGACTCTCAGATGTGGCTGAGAGCTTCAAAAGGTTTTTCTGAATAAAATGCATTGTAGGTTTTAAGCCTTGGTCTAGTCACATCCGTAGCAATTGCCACATATCTTGACCCGCGTTTCAAGAAAATATATATTTCTCCTCACGATCTTCTACAAGTAAAGAGCAAAATTTCAAACGAGGTAGATTTGGCCTTGTTGGCTGCTGAATCTCGATCAGAAGATACAAGTACCATGGCAGTCCCTGCGATGTAGTCATATCAAAATCCAGCCAATTTGTGGTGTTCACACGATAAAGTCCTTATAATCAAGACAGGACATGCTTTAAATGCAACCGAATATATCATGGCACTGCACTTTTTCAACAGAGAGCCAATAGCTACAATAAAAACCTGTCCATTCAAGTTGTAGAAGTCTCGTCCTATGGAATTCCAAAAACACCCGTATATAGTGACAAAGGAATTCATTTCTGTGTCTGCTACCAGTGTCGATTCTGAAAGTTTTTTTCAAGACTGGTCAGATAATCACTGAACGGTGGAAATGACTCTTAGGGAAAAAACATTGACATGCTGTTGTTTTGAATGGCCAGTAGTTTATTTTTCTCTTTTCCTGAACCCGAATAATTCCAAATCTGGGTTTTTATTATATTCATTTATGTAATCGAGGTTTATTTTTATTTTTTGTTTTATTATATTATTTGAATTTTGAAAAAAAAGTTATACGAATACCCTTTATTTACCATTTGTGTTACTAAACTTCAGCAAATACATGAGATAGCAAAATATTGACACGAAATATCGATATCGATACATCGAATATCAAAAGCACAAATATCGATTAATCAAAATATCGCCCAACACTAGAGAGTAGGTCTATTGCCCACGTAAACCGTCTAAGCGACAGAGCGTGGTTTGACGGTTGTAAAAAAGTCGTTGATGCTTTTTCGGGCCTAATTCTGGGGGACCATGCTCCAAAACTTTTTCTGTACATTAAGTTATCCTCGGCCCAAGGACATTTTGGATTTTTTTTTTTTTTGGGACTGGTTTCCTCACATCTTTTCCCTGCAACAAAATTTTTGGTCCGCGTAGCTCAGGCAACGATTGTTGAAAGTTACAAGTCATTCGAAGTCCAATGCCCCAACTAAAATTTGTTTTGTCTCTTTTTGGGCCCCATTTTCACGGGAGCCAAATTTTCTTTTCAATTTTTACTTATGAACTGGGGTCCTCATGGCCGAAGTACTTAAACAAAAAAATTTCAAGCCGATCTGATAGTGTATTAGGGTACCCTTGGGCCAGGGACTTAGTTTGAAGTTTCAAGCCGTTTAGAAAAAATTGTTTTTCAGTCCTGTGTTGGGCCACATTTTTGGAGGAACCAACATTTGTTTTATTTCTGCGTAGGGGTCCTCTTAGCTATAGGACTTAAAGATATGAGTTTGATGCCAATCAAGGAAAACGTTTTTGGCCCTTTTTCATGCCCCACTTTTAGGGGCCTTGCCCCAAATATTCCTTTTTTACTTTAAGTTCCTTTTGGCCCAAGAGCTTGCGGATGTAGGTTGCAAACTGAGTAGGGGCAAGCAGTTTCTGGGTCCATGTCAAAGCCCTTTTCGCCCTCTCTCCTTCCAACAAAATGTTTGATCCTCTTGGACCAGAGAACAACCCCTGAAAATTTCGAGCCAATAGGACACCCAAAATCAAACAACCCCCTTTTCCCACTGTAAAGCCTATTTTTAAATAAATGAGAATCACATAACTAGATGCTTTTGTGTGGGGATCATGTCATCCCCGAAGGCATATTTATTGTGCAGTTCGATTGTTCTGAACAAAGTCGGTATCTAAAAAAAATTGTTCCCATATCTTGGGGGATACTGTTGGGGAGATTGGGTAATGAAAGGGATCCTGGGAAGGGGCTGTCTGCCCTCCAATTACTTTTGGCCCTTTAAAAGGGCACTAGAACTTCCAATTTTTAATTGAGGAAGCCCACTTTATGGTTTCTACTACCATCCCTTCCATACAAAGTGGTCGGAGAAAAATGAAAAAGAAAATCTATGCCTTTTTTTCTTTTTAGCAGTTCTTTTTTTAAGCCGTGAAAAGCTATACCAAGTGTATGCAATCCTATTTTCCTCTAGGAAATGTCTAAGCAAAAGAAAGGAAATTAAAGTACGCTTAAACTAATGCACTTCTAAATCACTTCGATAGCAATCCCTTCTAGACAAAAGATTGGTTTCAAGACAAATGCCGTAATTCTCATCTCATGGATATTCGGAATCTTCTTTGCAGAAAACGGTTTCTCATTCAGAAAAGTTCTTTAATTGGTAAATATCTTCGATTCTTTGATTTCCTGAAGGCTCCTCGGTGCTGACTATTTAATTTTTTACGCTGGGAACAAGTTGTCACTGTGGTTTAGACTTTCTTGTGGATATTGCACAACGTTATATTTCAGATCTTAATTTCTTAGAGAAATAATCTGACATCAAAGGAATAGTTAAATAAATGAGCTAAAATCGTTCATATTTAACCAATATCTATGCCTCGAATATTTAATTGAAACTTTCATGAAAGTATGCAGGGAGTTTAATGTAAGTGACGCCCTTCCACAGAATGATCATCCAAAACCAAAACGCGTCTTGTACATTCTTGATGATTTTGAGTTGGATGCACAGAAAGCACTCCAACTCCCGCTTCTAAAATTCTAGGTCCATTTTGGCTTCGAATTATCAATGTGTCATAGGTGAAAAAAGTAATTTTGACAGGATAAATGTCCGTGTGACGTTAAAATCTTGAGGCTTTACACTGAGGAGTTTAAAAAGGTACCGGAGTTAGTTAGTTTTTTTTTTACCGACTTATAAGCTTTAAACTTTGACAGGTGGCTCAAATCCTTAACTTCTAACGAGTTGGACTTCTTAGGAATCAAATTAGGGTCGACTTTGGCGTAAAATCTAGAGTTATGGGCTGGGTGGCTTCGGCTACTAATGCAGGAGAAAGCGATATGTGTCTGTCTTTCTGTTTTTGCTTTTTCGAAATAAGATGTTCTCGTGTTCATTTGACATTGAAACTTGACTTAATTATTAGGGGCTGAAACTTTCGTTTTTAAGCACTCGACGCCATCTATGTGGTAATTTTACAAGTTACAGAATTAAGCATACAAAAAGAAGAAAAAGCGGATCTGGAGTATGGTATTTAATGTTCAGTAAGCAATGTTTTTTTTTTGTGAAAATAAGCATTTGACTGATATCTATACTTTAAGATAGTGTAGCACAAATTAAATGAATGACGTAAAAAAAGGATTCAGAGTTAGCATATTTTGGTGGTGTCGGTCCTGCCAAATAAGTTTATTAATTTTTACAACTTGACATCCCGAACTGCTTATGAAAAGAATACTTTAATTATAAATAACATGAGATTGCATGAAAAAATTACAAGAAAATCTTTTTTTTCGAACTCTAGGTAGCGAAAATTATTGGGGGGCTTATCCCCCCTGTCCCCTCAATTGACGCCGCTGAGTGTAAACTATGAATTCTAGTTACCTTTAAGCATCTTCTTTAAAAACAAAATCGTTGCTTATTAACCATTCGTATCAATTAAAACTTTTTCTCCACTTTCTATCAAAGGAACAAATATTATTTTCATCTTGGTACCATTGCTAGTTTCCGAGTTTTTACGACTGTCTTGTACCTTATTCGGTAATTCTTTTAAATTCTCTCGGAAATGAAATAACTCACTAAGAAAAGGACGATTTCCCCTTTGGGGAGCGCCTGGAAACGTTCACTACCTAATATCCGTTTTCTAATGGGAGGTAGATCTAGCTCGTGTCTCATTAGGCTTCTGCAGGGCGATCCTCTGTATTGGTAAGCCGAAACTATAAACTTCCCCTGTTTTGAAAGGAACTATTTTTATTTTTCCTTCCGTATTCATTTCTGACAAAAAGGTAACGAAAACTAGGAGGTCTATTTTCCTTTGATTTTGGATCGAACAAGTAGACTAGTTTGAAATTTTTTGAAAGTATAATGCTAAGCCCATAAATGAAACAAAGAATTGCTGTAATTTATGTAGCATGTGGTATTTTCAGAAAGTAAGTTCCGTTTTTAGTTAAAAATAAAAATTAGTGCAAATAAAGCAACGAAGTTTATTTTACAAAAAAATGGAACCCTTACACTATTTTTGACATAACTCCTGTGATTTTCCTGGCATTTATTATAACGTGATACAATTTTTTGTATGACCTCTTCATAGAATGTCGCCGCCTGCGTTGTCAACGATATGGTAACATTTTGTTTCAGCTCTTCATCGCTGTTGAAGCGCTGACCGCCAAGGACAGACTTCAAATGAAGGAACAGATGAGATTTGCTAGGAGCGAGGTCGGAGCTGTAAGGAGAGAACGCCCCATCGATAGTTCTGTAGTTCTTTTGTCACATTTGCAGCATGGGGTCTGGCACTATCTTGAATGAAAGCCATGCCTTTGTGAGCATTTCTCAGCGCCTCTTCTGCATTGCGCGGCGTAGTTTTTTACTTCTACTTTTAGCATCAATAACAGCACTACTATATACCCAAGCATCTTGTATCAATCCATCCAGTCTTCAGTTTACAATAACCTAATCAATAAGGATAGCTGTCAACCATCATGTGAATACCATGTTAACTTATGGGACTGTTGTGACCAAATACTGTGTTGGTTACAACTAGATTGTTATGCCTACAAAATTGCAGTAGTCTGTAACCATTACTGTTTTCTTTTCCTACACCAAATTTAACTAGACGAGGGTACCATCTATCCCTATTTCTACCAGGATGGGCATTAAAATCCCCTAATAAAAATACCACATTTCTACCTTGTACCCTGTCTATTTGTTCCTGTAAACAAAATTCATCTGTGTCACTACCATCTCCATCAGTTGGTTCTTCGCTGGCATATATTCCTATAACTTATACCCTGCACTTTATGGTCGTAAAATGACTAGCATTGTATTATTAATTCCTTCCCAACCAAAACAAGATTTATCAGCTTCTTTATTCATCATGAGCCCAATTCCCTGTCTATGCACCCCATTTTTCTGACCTGAGTAAATAAATTTTATATCACCTAATTTGATGTTTCCTGTCCCTGGAGTATGAGTTTCTGAAACTCCTAACAAGTCCAGTTTGATTCTCTGAATTTGTCAGTCAAAAAGTCGATACGATAATTGTTTTTTAACGTTGTAACATTCCAAGTTGAAAGTTTTGTGTTCTGTAAATCATTGAAATTATTATTACGTTAGAAAAAGTAATGGTCCCCAGAACCAGTGCAGAACGGGGATTAACTCATCTTCTCAAGTTTACACGAAGCGTGTATAACGGGCAGCCTATATTACAAACGGACAGCAGAAGTCTCTGGGACCTCCAGTATGAACAGAATATGTATGAATGGCTTTTTGCACTCCTTGGCCCATCTTGGGCACGACACGGTTTCACATACTTGGCAATGCTCCTCTTTCAACAAGAGTCGAAATCCTGCACCGGCAATCTCAAACCTAATACCTGCAACTCATTACCTCATTATGTAAGCTATTATTGCCTACAAATATTATGCTACTATGATTCAGCCTAATAAAGCCCACAAAACAGACCAAAACCAGAAGAATTATCCATTAAACAGTGTCCAGTGCAAATGCTGTGTGTAAATTACTAGGCTGTAATTTCCTCGAGGGGTGCCAATCCTTAAGGTTACCCTGTGGTGCTGCTAGCAGTCGTGCTTTTGGTTAGGAATATTAGTGAAAGGTCCACTCTGACACCACTATGATGCAACCCAACCATGATTAGCCTGTCAGGGATAGGGACGGAGAAAGGAGCTTATGACCGAGCGGAGACCCCAAACCATCCCACCCCACCGGAACTGCTTCAACCTTTTGTACCTAGTCTATTATCGTCATATATATATATATATATATATATATATATATATATATATATATATATATATATATATATATATATATATATATATATATATATATATATATATATATATATATATATATTTATATATTATATATATATATATATATATATATATATATATATATATATATATATATATATAAAATAGCACTGGGTTTTTAATAGTTCTGGAAATACAACAACAATGGTCGTAAAAAATAAAGAACAAATTCTCTCTTTTGTGCTTCTTTGCGCTTATATTTGTGCTTCTTTGCGCTTGTATTTAAATGCTAAATAAAAGAAAACTAATAAATAAAACTCAAAACTGATAATTAATGAAAAGAAATTATGAAGAGTTTTGCTCTTTATATTGGTTGAAAAAATGTGACAGGATTTTTTCGGGTGCCATAAGCTCTTGTGTAAAGGTTTGATTGTCGTTGGTTGATTGCTTGTGTTTTAGACAAGCAAAAAACTGAGATAAAATAATATTTTTACTTAATTCCTAATTGTGTTTCAGACATAAAAATTATTAAGCACTTGCAACTGATTTTAGTAAAAAAAAAAGCTAATGTACTAGAAACAAAATCGACCCAAGAAATAAACTAGGAAGTTAAAGAATTACTTTTGACAGAGAATTAGGAAAATTCAGTCAGAATTTTTTTTTCTTTTATTATTATGATTATTGTTATACTATCACACGCTGTTTTAATACAATAGGCCTATTTTATAAAGTTTTTGGTTACATTTGGGCGTCTTTATGAAAAAAATAATTAACTACTTGCGAGAGTTCTATAATTTTGGTTTTGAGTTCAAAATCTTGTCAGTCTTTGCTAGTTTTGTTATATTCCTCACAAACATTTTCTGTATAAACCACCAAAATTAAAGAAAAAATCAAAAGTAGTTTTGCAAATATTATGAGTGTTAGTGAAGTTCTAATTATATTAATCCTAGTTTTTCTATTGCCTACCTTTTTAAGTAGTGATACTTTTAAATTAGTTTGGTGTGAGCCACCCATAAAAAAACTCCATCATTACATAAAATCCCTCAGATGTACAGTCTGAAAAATAATTGTTTTGAACTTAACTTTCAAAATTTAACTAAAGTATTTTGTAAATAGTAAATGCTCAATTTTTAGAACAAGTTTAAAAGACCCACGTTTTCAGAAAACAAACTTTAAAAAAACTAAAAACGGCGTGAATGCTGTAGGCTGTGGAAAACCCTAATTGTATGTTGAAATTCAGTGTTTAAAATTGGATCACAAGCATAAAGAAAATTTCTCGAGTCAAATACTGTGTTCTCTGTGTTATTGGAACATAGTTGTATAAGTTGCATCTTAACTAGGTATAATAAATTGCTCACTTAACCAAAATGCTAGCTACCCAGAAACGACTTTTAGTGGATATGGGTGTTTGCATATGTTTTTTTATTGATTCTTTTTTTTTTAATTTTTTATGACCATTTTAACGCTGAATATTTCAAAATTATGTGGAAACTTGTTCAATATATAGAACAATGCAATTGTGTTGTGAATTTTCAATTTTTTTAGTCTGAGCCACCAAAAAAAAAAAAAAAATACAAATGTCATTGCACAATATCCCTCACATGTATAATCCGAAAAATAAGATTTTGTTTTGAACTTAAATTCTAAATTTGTATTATAATATTTTGCAAACAGTAAATATTCACTTTTAGAATGAATTTAAAAGACGCAAATTTTTAGAAAACAAACTTAAAAAAAACGGCATGAATACTGTGGGTTGTGGAAGATCCTGGTTGTGTGTTGAAATTCAGTGCTTTAATTGCATTACAAGCATAAAGAAACTTTCTTGAGCCAAAAACTGTGTTCCATGTGTTATTAGAACATAGACGTTGAGCTGCGATAAAGCATTGCCGAAAAAAGGATAAAGGCTAACAGAAAACGCAAAAACGGGTGTTTTTCAGCAGAAACGCAGCTCTCTGAACCTTCTCGTCTATCATTGCCATCAGGCAGATGTCTACACTCACCATTACTGCTTTTACTGACCAAAACTTTCAAAACAAAAGGTAAGGCAAAAACTGTAGTTGAGGTGCATATGGAGGAAGTTACCTCGAGGTGTGGGGGGGGATGTCCAAAACCAACTCATTTTTTTAAATACAATGCAAGCGGTATAAATCATTAAATTGCGGGTAGACATGACCTTCAGTCTCTATTATATACATACCTATTAGCTCAAATACTCAGTTTTTTTTTCACACTTTTGTTGCCTTCATCTTTGCATAACCCTTTCCCTTGTCGTTTTCATTCCTCCTACAAAGTATCGTTTTCTGCTCTTTGGAGAGCCTTCTCTTTTACGTGTCTTTTGATCTCTCACTTTTGACATTTATCTTTTGAAATCCAATTAAGACGGAGGATCTTGAGAGTCTACTCTTTCTTATGTGATACCTCTCAGAGTCTTCGTGCCATTTTACATCAAATGAAAACTTTGAAATAGTTGAAACTTATCACCTAGGGCAATTCACATGGTAAGTTTGAAACTTAGGAAAATTTCTGCCAACTCTTAATGCGATAAAATCAGAGGACGTATTCTAAATTCACGTAGAATGAATGAATGTGATTTAGTCCGAATCAATATCCCTTTCCTTGAGTTAGGATTTAGAAGAGTTTTGTTTCCTTCTCTAATGTCCTTCCTTCGCTGTATTGAAGACGTTTTTTGGAGAAGAGAGGGGGGCGTAATGTATTTTTCAATAGCTGGGGGGGGGGAAATTTGTAATTAATTTTTTTCAATGAAAATACTAAAGAACCTTTTCGCAATGAAAATACCCCCAAAAATGTATTTTTCAACATCTAGAGGGGATAAAAAAAACTAGGGGGAAGAGGCTTCCTGACCCCTCCCCCACCGAGAACGCCATTGGGTAAATATGGCTGCTCTCGCCCTTAAGTCTGTTTTCAGACATTTTTTTTAGTAAATGTTTTGTTCGATTGGTAATTCCCAAAATTTAGACCTTTAAACTTTTTGTGAAATTTGTAATATTGTATAACTAATTAAATGATTTAAAACTCCTGATAAGTACATAATGGGCTAAAAAAGGAGGGAAAGGGGTCAATCTGATTATCCCATCAGCAAAAACAGAAAATTGAATAATGAAATACATGATACCAATAACATTTATAAAGTTGAATAAATAAAATGAAAAGGAGAAAAAAAATCATTATGGTCATAGCAAAGTAAGAACTACTACTACTACTAACTCACTGCAGCAGTAAGCCACCTGTGGCCAACACAGCTACGCACGCTTCTCCTCCATCCCAATCTATTCAAATCCTCCCTCTTTACACCCTCTCAAGAAGTTCCCATTCCTCTTAAATCTTTCCATACGATATCCTCCCATCCCATTCGTGAACGACCTGCTTTTCGTTTGGCCCTAGACGTTTGTCCAAAAAGAACAATCTTTGGCCATCTGTCACTCCTCATCCACAGAACGTGTCCTAACCATCTCATCCTTTCCCGCATTATAGCCCTAGAAAGCGGGATTGAACCATATTTTTCGTACAGCTTACTGTTTGAAATATGGTCAGTCACTCGGGTACCCAAAACGGTCCGTAGGCAATTTCTCTGGAAAACATCTAGCAAATCTTCCTCCGTTTTTCGGAGGCCAACGCTTCAAAACCATATTTGACCACTGTCCTCACTGCAGCTTCTAGTATTCTATGTAATCTGGGTTCGTAGACTTATCTTTCTATACTTTCAAGCTTGTTTCAATAGCGAAAAAACATTCTGGGTCTTTGTTATTCTACTTTTAACATCTTCACTGCACTCACCGTCTTTACCAATGATACTACCTAGGTAAGTGAATCTGTCCACTTGATCTTTCTTCTCATTACCCATCATCACCTTTTCACCTTCACTTATTCCTAGTCTTAACGACTTAGTCTTCTTGACATTAATTTTCAAACCCATTCTAGCACTCTGTGCTCAGAAACCCTCTAAAAGTTCATTCATTTTCCAAAATTTTTTAGCTAAGATACTTAAATCATCAGCGTAATCTAAGTCAAGGAGAGATTTACTTCCCTAATTCATCCCGTGTTTTTCCATTGCTTTTGCTGTGCTCCTTACGACAAAGTCCATCAAAATGAACCAAATAAATATGGAGATGACGAAACCTTGCAAAACTCCTGATTTAACACGAAACCAGCTACTAACCCCATTTCCTACCTTATGCGCAACATGTTATTCTCGTACTGGTCACTTTGTCTGGTATACCATACAAGGATAAAATCTTTGCTAAACCTCTTCTATGAGTAGAATCAGAACCTTCTTCTTAATCTATAAAACTGAGGACTAAAGGCGTTTGATGACTGAGGCACTTCTCAATTATTAATCTCAGAGTGAAAATTTGGTCGACGCATCCTCTACCCTTTCTATGACAACACTGTTATTCTTTTAAAACTTTAACTACAGCATCTCAAACTCTAAAATGCGTCATCATAATAAAAATTTCCTTCGTACAGAAACGAGGCTAATGGCTCTGTAGTTGCCACACTCACTTTATCACCTTTTAATAGAGGGGTTTAATTATAGTTTTCCTAATATCGTTAGGTATTTCCTCTTTTTCAAAAATCATATTCATAATCTTCAGTAATTTATCTCTAATCTCACAACCACTATATTAAAATCATTTACCACACTATCAGCACCTGGGGCATTATTATTTTTTAATCCTTTTAGTACTGTTACTAATTTTTCTCATAAAATAAATCTTTCTTCTCATCTCTCTCTAATTCTTTCCTTCTGACTAATTTTGGGTCCGTTCTTAAGTTTAACTGGGACAAGTCCAGATTGACTATTCCCTCTCAATTTATTAACATACCAGTACAATATTTAAGTCTTATGCCGACTGGCTGCTTCTTCAGATCTTCGGTAATCTTATCGATGGCCCCCATGTCACTCCTCCTTAATTTACATTTGAGGTTACAGGGTGAGACACTATCAACCGCTTATTTATTTTTTCTTCTCCTTTATTTTACTTTTTATGTGTCATTTAGAAATTTGGGCACTTAGGAAGACTCAGATTATAAAGCATTGTGTCAAAGATCGAAAAAAATGTTATTATTTCTGAAATGTTACTATTTATTCAGGATCTGACTCTGCAAGTCACCACTATACCTCTACTGCTGCTTCCTGTTGTTTATCGACTTCTTCTGGTTTTATTCTGGCTTAATAGGTCCAAGACACGATAAATTGGTAATAAAGAATAATGATAATGCGTCATTTAACATACATAAGTGTTACAATTCATTTGGTTAAGACTTGTTCTGTCAATATATCATTAATTGTTGTTGCGAACATTTAGAACGATAGTGTTATTCACTACACCTCATTGTAAAATTATATGTCAAAATCGATTCAGATTTCATTAGTGCAATCTCTTGAAGTTTTTATGCTTAAATTTAAGGCTTAAATTTGGGCTATTCCGGTCAAAAATTATAGCACAGAGGGAGACCGACTGTGAAGTGGAATTGGTAGTAATGGTTGTCGATTATATTCGCTTTGTAATTGTTAGTTTTGCGGTTAGTTTTGCATTTATAGGTGGATTAGTGTATGATGAAATCAGTATTAATTTAAGCAACAAGAACATTTAGATACAAGAAACACCATGAAGTTTCACCTGAGTCTGCTATGGAAATACATTTTGTGTCGGGTACACAAAATGTGTACACAAGTGTTGCCGTGTTGCCGACACAAATGTACCCGACATTGTACCCAATGTGTTGCCGTTCATTGTCTAAGAGCTTGCTCACTCAGTTTTAAATTTTTTATGAATTCTGTATTGGTTCTTAAAACGTACCATCTTTTTTCCTCGCCTTTTTGCTGGTTTCCTGTTAGCTCGTTTCAGTAGACTGTAAGAAAAAATTCTGCTGGACGTACACACACATAGATAAATTTTGTTGCCACAAAAACACCAAGGCATGATTTTTTGAAATGCTTAAATTTTTTGCTGCAATTTTTTCATTGGCCAGAACGCATTAAGGATATACGGGACTCAACGAAAGCCCCAACCATATTTTCGTAAATCATTTGTTGATTTTCTTATTTACTTCTGAGTCCATTTTTACTCAGCATCAAAACTTTGTTGTTTTTTTTAAATATTTTATTTTTTTTTTACTTATTTTGAATCGCCAAAGATTCGAATTAAAGATTTTATAACTTATTGGTTTGAGTAAATAAATCATGGTACTTACCTCCTCAAGAAATGTGTTTGCCTCTTTCCCTTCTAATGAGTTATCTCAATCTATTTCCCCCCCCCCCCAACATTGAATAATATAATGAAAAACTATAACATCTGGTCAATTTCACTATTAACACCATTGATCTCTTGGGAACCACCTTTAATCAATAAAATTTCGTAACTAATAGATTCGTATATCAGTAGGTATGTGCACGTCTTTGTGTAGATTTTTCTATAAAGCTTTACTGGGTAAAACACATTTTAGGGTAAAGCCGATACCCTCCTGGAATAAATTTTCGTCAATTAAATATCATAAATGATAAGTTTCTAGGTCACTGGGTATGTGGATGTCTTGTAGGCTTTTCTAAAAAAAATTTTTTGGTAATACACATCTTAAGGTAAGGCTCATAACCTCCTCGAATGAAGTTTTCGTTGGCTTTACTGATGAATTAATGCAATTACTTCCTCCCCCTGCCCCGAGTTTAAGAGACAAATTTTCACTAGTTAATTTCATTAGTAGATATTTGAAAGTGTGCATTAATCATTTACATTAGCTATTGTTCTCTGAGTTTGTGATCAGTATATACTCCCATAATTACAGGCCAGGGAGCCTTTGGGGGGATTAGCACAGTGTATTATTGTGTGTGTATTGATAATGAATAAAATCTTATCTTATCTGTTGCCTATAGATGGCGTTTCGTGCAAAAAAAAAACTGAAATAGAAATGGTTAGCTAGAATTCCACACAAATACTCACCCTCGTTAAACTTCAGTGTATGCATTATTCGAAAAGTCAAACTTCTGACGTAAACATCAAAGGTTGCCGTCCAGGCAACGTTGATGCATGTTAGCGTTCATTTCTTTATTTGATCATAGTATCCGGGCCAAGCTATACCAACACTTGTCAGTAAAGTTAGAATTACGCACGGCTACAGTGCCAATTATGTAGCCCATTTGTAGTTTCTAGTGTTGAACATTGTTCAATTTTGAAACATAAAATTTGTGATTGACTAATCAGTGTCAAGGTTAAAGGCACAATTAAAAAAAAAAGGAAATGTAGAAGCTAGAAGAGAATCTTCAAGAGAATCATTGACTTCTTCCTCATCATTTTATAAAAGATGTCCTTAAATCGATAAGAAGAAGGGTTGACAAGCAGAAGAAGGGGAGGGTCCTGTCGCAAGAGCCGTAGAGGTACCTGCCGAGTATCTACTCTTAAATTGCGGGGGAAAGATAGCAGGACCATACGCTTCCCGTATTTTGTCTTTATGAATAAGCCCAAATAGTTTTCTTTCCCCACTTGGAAGAATATAAATCGATGCCATGGAGGAGCATCAACCAACTTTGAAGCCACAAGGACCCCGAACGAAGGACTCCAAGTGCTTTCTTTCGAAGAAGAAGAAGAAAAACTGCAACAATTTGAAACGTATTGGTGCTAATGTTAGCTTTCCAAACCAATTCTTTTCATTTCAATTTTCTGTTTTTCTAGTACAGGTATGACACCAAAATAAAGAAAAACACATGCCATTCATAAATATTGGCCATTTTGTCAACAGTTATGGTGTAGCTAGGGCATAAAGCGTTGTTTATAAACACTTACTGGAGGTTTTTTGTATTTTTTATACTTTTGTCATTTACTCTTATACTTTGACAATATTCTTGAAGTTTGGGCAAGATCTTTCTGTGTTTGCTGAGATTCGAAACAATAAGTGTAATGGTTCTCTGATGATCAGAGAATAGTAGTTCTCTGATGTTTAACTGTATAATATACATCTGTTTAAACGCATTGGAATACTGAATTTAAATAGGGAAAGGGAAATATTACCGTTTAAAATTTCTGAAATCAAATTTCCTAGTAGCCTCCCCTCCCCCAGAAATTCCCTAGCAAAGGTTCATGATGGCTTGCCTTGTCTTTTCCACCTCTGTGCCGGTAGGCATGTAAATGTAATATTTTATGCTAATTGAACTAATTGGAGGGGCAATATTACCTCCCCCCGCAGCTTGATAAGGCGTAGATCACAAATAGCTCTGGGAATCAAGAGCGCTTATATATCAGTTTTCATCTATTAGAGTTTTTTCTTTCGGTCTCTTTGTTAATTTTTTTTTTTTTTTTAATGTCGTTCTTCTTACATTTTTAAGAGTAACATTGACTACTGCTTAACAGTAACATTTTTAACATTGATTTTCGTTTTTTATCAAGATTCTTATGGTAATGATATACTTCACGTCCACTAGTGAAATTGATTATTAGTTGCTAGTCACTTCAAATTTTTTTCTGGCGGTGGAGGGACGCAGATCTATTGCAATAATTTATCAGCAAGAATAGATCTTCTAACCAATTTGAGTATTAGGTAAAAGCCTATCTTTTCACTAGTACATGTTTAGAAGTGTGCTTTAATCAATTACATTTCTAACTGATCACATTTCCAGATCCGAGGATTAACGGACGGCTCGTTATATAGAAAAACGGAAATAGACGACAGCCAGCTGAGATTCCCCAGAAATACTCAAGATATGCCTGAAATTGAATTCTCTCTTGAGAGAACGAAGGAATTAAGGCCATTTCAGTTACCTCGAAGGAAGCAGGTACTGTGTATATTGATTATGCTAATTTGAAATTCCCATCCTTTGGAAAAAGAAATTATAGAAAAAAGTATACATTTTATGTTCCATCGCCCGTAAAATTGTTTCCAGATTCTACTGAAAGCCTGGAATAAAATTTTCTGGAAACTGAAAATTAGGTGCGATTATATATGAAAGAAACCTGGGGAACAAGCTCTATAGCTTAGTTATCAGGGGAAAAAAGACTTATCATTATGTGATTTTTTTTTTCCTGGATGTCTCATCCTATTATTTTTAGGAAACCAAATTTTAATCTTTTTATAAAGAATATCGAGACAGTTTCATGGAGGCATTTAAAAGATTGTAAATGTTTTCTGTGAAACAAAATAGAAAGTCTTAAAGTATATATATATATATATATATATATATATATATATATATATATATATATATATATATATATATATATATATATATATATATATATTGGGGTAACCTAATTAAGACAACAATGTTTTATATTATTATTATAAATTATTTGATGTATGGTCAGTTAAACAGGTAGCTAAAAGTGTTTTCAGACACTCTGGAAAAAACTTGACATATCTTTTAGATTACTAGTTCGCAGAATAATCACCAAAATGGGCTAAAAATTACTGGAGAGACTCCTCCATGGAGAGATACTTTCGGCTGGTCTGAGTTGAATTATTAGCATTGTAATAATATAAAACATTGTTGTCTTAATTAGGTTTCTCATCCTCAAAGACATAATTTCTAGACTTTTGAACTACGTGAAACAAAATAGCTACCTCAAAATTTTGATTGGAAGTATTTTGGGAAATGATGGGTGTGGGGGGGGGGGGCTGATTGCCCTCCAGTCACTTTTGACTATTAAAGAGCTCTTTCAATTTCTATCCGAATGAGCCCTTTTCGAAGTTTCTACGTCAACAAATGACAATAAGTACCAAAAGCGTGTCTTTTGTCTACAAGACCAACGTAAAAAAGCATAGATTACCGATTTAAGGAAAACACAATTAGAGATTCTTATTTAAATTACTAATTCGCAGAATAATCACCAAAATGGGCCAGAAAATTACTGGAGAGAATCCTCCGCGGAGAGATACTGGTAAATATATACGAAATCATATTATTGAGTTATGACTAAAAGTGAATATACCACTCGGTGCCTTTTTTTATGCTGATTACAAATATAATAATCTTGCTCCAAGTCCAAAAAATACCCTGTGCCATGGCTGTTCAATATTTTACATTTTCACAGCATCCACCATCTTTACTAATAATTTTACCCACGTACGTGAAGCTGTTCACTACCGAACATACATAAAAATACAGCTTTGTCAGTCAGTCACTATAAAAAGCGTTTCGAATAGGATGGACTACATACTACCATTGACCCTGGGTAACGCGCCTAGGGGGTAAGGGGGTACACTTGTCCGCGCGCACAGTATCTGTTAAAACACCATATAGATAAATGAATTTTTCTTCGTTTTTTTAATCCTTGGGGGATTTCAACTCAGACCAGCCGAAAGTATCTCGGTAAATATATACCAAATCATATTATTGAGTTATGACTAAAGTGAATATACCACTCGATGCCTTTTTTTTATGCTGATTAAGAATATAATAATCATTTCTATTGGAAATGAATTTTAGCCCCCCCCCCTATATATGCCAATTCAGGGTATATATTTCTACATTAGGGGGGTGGGCAAATTTTGTTTCTGATGTAAATGAGAGGTAAATTTAAACTTTACCCCCCCCCCCTCCCCCCCCCTAATGTAGAAATATATACCCTGCATTTGCATATGTAGGGGGGGGGCTAAAATTTATTTCCAATAGAAATGATTCTTATATTTGTAATCAGCATAAAAAAAAGGCATCGAGTGGTATATTCACTTTAGTCATAACTCAATAATATGATTTGGTATATATTTACCGAGATACTTTCGGCTGGTCTGAGTTGAAATCCCCCAAGGATTAAAAAAACGAAGACAAATTCATTTATCTATATGGTGTTTTAACAGATACTGTGCGCGCGGACAAGTGTACCCCCTTACCCCCTAGGCGCGTTACCCAGGGTCAATGGTAGTATGTAGTCCATCCTATTCGAAACGCTTTTTATAGTGACTGACTGACAAAGCTGTATTTTTATGTATGTTCGGTAGTGAACAGCTTCACGTACGTGGGTAAAATTATTAGTAAAGATGGTGGATGCTGTGAAAATGTAAAATATTGAACAGCCATGGCACAGGGTATTTTTTGGACTTGGAGCAAGTTTGGAATAATTAGAAGACAAGTGCGGATTAAGGTTAGAATATTCGAAGGCATGCTAGTTCTGAAGCAAGGGCTATTCGAAACGCTAAGGGAGATATGTTAAATGTTTTCGAGAGTGTCTGAAAACACTTTTAGGTACTTTTTTAACCATATGTTAACCATTGTTAACCATATATCAAACAATACCCTGCACGAAAAAAGGGGTTTAACCGAAACTTCTGGGGCTTTAATGAAAAACGGGTTGAAATGGTTTTGCAAAATTTATAACAGCAATTCACAGTGTATTCCTCATCCAGCCAAATTAAGCAGGTAAATACACCAGTGTAAAACAGTATTTCTTTTTCCCAAATCCCCCCCTCTCCCTTTTCTATTCACAAAACCCCCTTTTCTTTCTGAAAACATGCTAGTGGGCTCGATTCAAAGAAATTGCAACTTTCCAAAAACAAGATGGATATTTCACAACTGTTTTTTCTGTCCAGAAATAAATGTTGCAATTTGAGTTGCTTTCAAACTTCTAACCACTCTCCCTTCTGGATATGGCCTTGGGTCTTCTTTATAATGAATGAATGAATGAAATATTCTATTACCCATCAACTCACTAAGTAAAAACGATGGAGTACAAAAAAAAGAAAAAAAAACAAGAAAGAAAATAATTACTATACACAAATGATACATAAAACCCACTACAAATGAATAAAAAAGAATACCGATCCAGGGCTGGTCCATCTTTTGACGACACAGGCTAGAGACCATGTTATCAACACTAAGAAAAGGGTCGAAAACCAAATATTTTTTCATAAGGAAACGACTTCGAGACCAACTAAGAAGTTGAGGAAGGAAACTTAGCAAATTTAAAATACAGTTTTCTATTTTTTTTTCTTGTCCGTAGCTGTCAGACAGTTTAGTAACAAACACTTTGGGTAACAAACAGTTACCAAACACTGTTTGGTAACAAATAGTGTTTGGTAACAGGGGTGTTTGGGTAACAAAGAGTTACCCAACTGTTTGGTAACAAACAGTGTTTGGTAACAAGGGTGTTTGGGTAACAAACAGTTACCCAACTGTTTGGTAACAGACAGTATTTGGTAACAAGGGTGTTTGGGTAACAAACAGTTTAGTGCTACACCTATGAGGAGGGAAGAGGGTTAGCTCGGGTGAAATCTACTTAAAAATGTAAGAAACGGTCGACTACCAAGGGAACAGCTACCGACATTCTATGGCCCATGTGCAGTTGAATTTTTAGCTAACATCAATGCGGATATGTTAAAAAAATTAGCCCAAATTTCAGAATCCAGCCAGCTAATGTACGAGGCACACTAAGGGTACACGATATACGGCAAATTTTTTACCATTAATCATTACCCATTACCATTTACCATTAATCAATACCAATACCATTACCATTTTTAATCATTACCCATTTTGTCCGTGGCTGTCTGAAGATCCCAACATGGTGCTAGGAACAGTACATGAGGCAAAGCCACGATATTATAAAAAATAGCCAATTTTTTTAATTAGCGAAAATTAGCGAAAATCAGCTTGCGGGTTGCAGTTACAAAAGGACCAATTGGAAGCCCTAAGTAAATCAATTCACACTCATGAATTTAGCTAATCTTTGAAACCACTTGTTTATTTTTAAACTATTTTTAAACACCAGTGTAAAACAGTATTTCTTTTTCCCAAATCCCCCCCTCTCCCTTTTCTATTCACAAAACCCCCTTTTCTTTCTGAAAACATGCTAGTGGGCGCGATTCAAAGAAATTGCAACTTTCCAAAAACAAGATGGATATTTCACAACTGTTTTTTCTGTCCAGAAATAAATGTTGCAATTTGAGTTGCTTTCAAACTTCTAACCACTCTCCCTTCTGGATATGGCCTTGGGTCTTCTTTATAATGAATGAATGAATGAAATATTCTATTACCCATCAACTCACTAAGTGAAAATGATGGAGTACAAAAAAAAGAAAAAAAAAACAAGAAAGAAAATAATTACTACACACAAATGATACATAACACCCACTACAAATGAATAAAAAAGAATACCGATCCAGGGCTGGTCCATCTTTTGACGACACAGGCTAGAGACCATGTTATCAACACTAAGAAAAGGGTCGAAAACCAAATATTTTTTCATAAGGAAACGACTTCGAGACCAACTAAGAAGTTGAGGAAGGAAACTTAGCAAATTTAAAATACAGTTTTCTATTTTTTTTTCTTGTCCGTAGCTGTCAGACAGTTTAGTAACAAACACTTTGGGTAACAAACAGTTACCAAACACTGTTTGGTAACAAATAGTGTTTGGTAACAGGGGTGTTTGGGTAACAAAGAGTTACCCAACTGTTTGGTAACAAACAGTGTTTGGTAACAAGGGTGTTTGGGTAACAAACAGTTACCCAACTGTTTGGTAACAGACAGTATTTGGTAACAAGGGTGTTTGGGTAACAAACAGTTTAGTGCTACACCTATGAGGAGGGAAGAGGGTTAGCTCGGGTGAAATCTACTTAAAAATGTAAGAAACGGTCGACTACCAAGGGAACAGCTACCGACATTCTATGGCCCATGTGCAGTTGAATTTTTAGCTAACATCAATGCGGATATGTTAAAAAAATTAGCCCAAATTTCAGAATCCAGCCAGCTAATGTACGAGGCACACTAAGGGTACACGATATACGGCAAATTTTTTACCATTAATCATTACCCATTACCATTTACCATTAATCAATACCAATACCATTACCATTTTTAATCATTACCCATTTTGTCCGTGGCTGTCTGAAGATCCCAACATGGTGCTAGGAACAGTACATGAGGCAAAGCCACGATATTATAAAAAATAGCCAATTTTTTTAATTAGCGAAAATTAGCGAAAATCAGCTTGCGGGTTGCAGTTACAAAAGGACCAATTGGAAGCCCTAAGTAAATCAATTCACACTCATGAATTTAGCTTATCTTTGAAACCACTTGTTTATTTTTAAACTTCAGCAGTGTCACAAAAGACATTCTAGAAAAGTATACTCTGATATACAGAGCTGGTGACGTGACTAAAGGACCTTTCCTTGTATCCTGAAATTCTGAAAAATAAAAAATTATTTACAGAGAAATAGTGAGCCAACTTCTACAAGAAATTCTTTAAGACGGTCTTAACTTTACTGTTGTGGTTTGGGATTTAAACCTGAGCCGTTAACCCCTTCTATCCTCTAAAATAGTCACTCCAAAAGGCTAATATACATCTATAATTTTAGAATTTGGATAAAACTGTTTTGTTCTTCTATTCGTTAATTTTACAAAACGTGTAAACAAGCACTGGTGGTCTTCTTAAAGCTCTATGGACAATAACAACAACAACAATAACAGTGAACAAACAACAAAAAGGATGTAGTGTCTGTAGTCTAATTTCAAAAAAGTAATGTAAGAACAAGGTGACAATAGCTAACATTTGAATTAAAAAGGACTATAATTCAACCCAAAAACTAGAAAAAGAGAATTTTTTTGTTTTTTTGAAGCAGTGGTTCTGCATGAAAGTGTCAATAAAATGAGAACAAATGATAGTCTAAATATTCTATTTTCTTACTCTTTCGATCTTGAAGCTATTATGTAAAATATGTATATAGGAAAGAGTAGACCACTTGAATTAAAAAGGGCTATATTTCAACCCAAAACTAGAAATCTTGCCCATATGTCATGGCAAGATTAATAAAACAAACAACAATTACACAGTCATTACAAAAATCCTAACATATCCTATAGAAACCCAGCTCTATGATCCATGGTGAGGCGGAGGATTCGGGCCAAATTTCTTATACCTTGTAAAACATTCACCCGCACACACTGTCACCAACAATCAAGTTGCCATCAAGCCATTAGCCAATTGTAGACAAAGCCAAGGCGGATAGTCTGAGTGAGAGACAGAGCTGGCATAAGCCTTTTTCAGGACTATATAAAAATGATGTCATTTTCACTTGTTGATAGATAGTCTATCTTCCATCCATCCAGCCTAGGGCAATAAGCCTTTTTCAGGGTTGTATAAGAATGATGTCATTTTCACTTGTTGATAGATATTCTATCATCCACCCATCTATCTTAAGGCAGAACTAAGATAGATAGCCATAGAACTAAGGGATGATCGAGATTTTTTGTTTGATTCATGACGGACAATATTGACTGGATTTGTATGCAAAAAGGGGGACTGAATTTGCTTGGACTCACAGGCGAACAAGTGACCTAAGCCTAATAGGCTTGCCTGCCTTGAGTCTCAGACAGAATACCGTATTTTGGCGTTGAGATATAACCGACAGGTTTACTGGATTTGCAGGCAAATGGGGAGACCTACAGTGTTTTGGTAAACGGCACGGGCAAACGGCCGTAGTAGCTATAACTCTCAAAATGGACAAATATGTCAATAAGCTATTATGTAATTATATATTAAGCATTATAGATGCTTCAAATTAAATTGAGAGTATCTTAAACACGTTTAGAGGCGCTGTAAAGTAGTTTTATATATATATATATATATATATATATATATATATATATATATATATATATATATATATATATATATATATATATATATATATATATATATATATATATATATATATATATATATATATATATATATATATATATACATACACATATATATACACACATACATATATACACACACACATATATATATATATATATATATATATATATATATATATATATATATATATATATATATATATATATATATATATATATATATATATATATATATATAAAAATATATATATATATATATATATATATATATATATATATATATATATATATATATATATATATATATATATATATATATATATATATATATATATATATATATATATATATATTACGATTTGCCCTTCTTCGCTCTATGTAATAAAGAGTCATCTTCAATGTCTCTACTGTTGCTTATTTGAACCATTGTGCAGTAATAAAACCCAAGAAGTGGTGTATAAAACTTCAAGCAATAAGACTTTGTGTGATGTTCACCATTCGATATTCCAACTTTTTTTCCCCTCTAAAGAAGACTATAAATTTTTCCCTCTTTAGTTTCTTTGGGGTCATTTTCTTTAACATTTTTGGCTCTTGTGATTCTGATATTACATTTTTGGCTTGATATGAAAAGTCGTTAATCTTGTAACTGGGGAGAAAGTTTGCTAGTTGTTTCTTCGCAATTAGATGGAGGGTACTATTATATTGCCAAGTTTCATGTTGCTTTTTTGCTCCTATGATTCTACGCGGAAATTCAATTTAAAAACAAAATGACATTTGCAAAGATCATTGTGTGTAGTCAAGGCCAGGAACTTATGCAAGGGTCGGGATTTTGGGCCCTAAGTCCCCTCCCCTCAGTCCTAAATTGTTCCAATCCTTGAGCACTTCTCAGTCGATCTTATTCGTTCCAACGTTTCTATGTGGGAATCCAATTTAAAAACAAAATGACAAAGATATTTGAAAAAATCATTGTATGTAGTGAAGGCCATGAACTTTCGCAAGGGGGAGGGGAGTTTGTACTTAAAAAATCTCTCAGTTCAAATTAAAGGGTTACTTGTAACAATCTCTTCAAATAGCTTGTGGTAATGAGCTGTAAGTTAATAGTAATCTATGCAATCTATCGAATCTGAGTGGAATCAAAAGAAACTTTTCTGGATAATTTCAAATGTATACAATTCATTAGACTTAAAATTGCCCATAAAATTATAACTTTGAGGAAGCTGAGCGTGACCCATTTCAAAGGACTCCGAATAATAGAGGGACTCCACTGGAACAATTGTGTCAGCAACCCCAATCTCTTGATCGATTTGATGCCGATTCAGGTGGTCCGAATCCCTAGGAATATTTGTTTCTAACGATTTATGCTTTAAAAATATTAACATCATGGCCTGAAAAGTCGTTTCGTACTTCAGCCCACCGCCCTAAAAAATCTTAAGGGGTTTAAAGTTCTTAGGGACAGTTATAATTTTTGAAGAATTTTTATGTAAACGATAAATTTTAAAGTACTAAGGAAATCAAAGTAAAAAAAAAAATATTTTTTTGCCCCTGGCTCCATCTTAGGTCTGTTCCTACTTGATAGCGTTTTTTTTTTTTTTTTTTTTTTTTTTTTTTTTTTTACAAAATTACGAAGATTTTGTGCGCCTTCTGTAAAGTTTCACCATTTTGCCACACTGAACTGTGAAAAAAAGTGGAAATTAATTTGGGAATTGGACAATGCTTTTTCTGTTATAACGTAGGATAGTCTATCTCACAATGGGATGGTTCGCCCATACAATCAGATGATATTTCAATAGACAATAACAGTTGAATAAAATATGTCTGATTGTTTTTTTTCTCCTGACGTCTGAAGCAAAAAATTTAATTTAATATTTGTGCCTTACATGATATAAATTTAGTAATAAAAAGTATATTTTCGGAATTAGAAGAAAATAAGGATTCTATTTATATGCGAAATAAAGTCTAAACGCTAAAGGGATAAATATAACAAAATAAGAAATTGGTTTTTATAAAACGATTTTCTTGTAGGTCTGTCAATTAATCAGCTTAGATTTTTAGCTATTCAGTGACATGTATATTTCTTTTCAATATCTGTTCGATAATAAGATGTTAGAGTACACATACTCACTATTTTCAAAGTCCATAGAAAACTATGGAGTATTATAACTGCATAGCTTTTTATGGAGGTCTTTTTCGTTAAAAATTGAGTTCCTGGTTTTTCCTAATTTTTTTTAGACGTATATGGCTGTGTAAATTTTCACTTTATCAGTTTTAAGAATCAGATTTCATTTTTACTGTCCTTTGTACTTTATCAGAAAAACCAGGGGCGGTTGGGGCGGGAACTACCCTCCTACTTTAATTGCACTGAATAGAAGGTATGTTCGAAAATTTAGTTCTGTTTTCATTTTTTTTTTTCGCGGCAACTCTGCAATCGCAGTCTCCTGCATGCGCGGTAGTAACTGTGATCCAAGCTGGACGAAAATACGTCATTCTGAACTGGCTCATGTTTGTACGCATTTCCTAGCGCTTGCTTATAATGACTGGGCTAATAAGAAATCCCGCCTATTGTATGAAATTACCCAAAACAAAGGATGTGCAGTGCACTTGATTTTTTGATACGTAATGACGATGATGTCGATTCGTTTTTATCGCAGATAGTCAAGAGGGATGAAAATTGGGTTACTTATGATACCCCCTGAGACCAAATCGCAATCGATGGAATGGAGGTACAATTCGTCGCCAGCAAAAGTCTAACCCAAGGAAATTTTTACACCTCAAAAATTCATGTATACAGTATTTTGGGACAGACAAGGCATTTTACTGATTGAGTTTTTGCCGCAAGGGGAAACAATCAATAAAGGAGTTTACTGTGAGACACTTAAAAAAAACTGCGCCGCGCAATACAGAAGAAGCGCTGAGAAATACTCACAAAAAGCATGGCTTTCATTCACGATAATGCCCGACCCCATTCATTGTTTTTTACCTTTCTATATGATAAAGTGACTAATTCTTTAGTCTCTAGTCTCATACTTTACAGCAGAGGTTCTGAAACTTATTTAGACACTGTACCCCTATTTACCCACGAAACATTTTAGTTACCCCTTCTCAGTTACCGGTACTAAGTAAACTACAGTTAAAATATAAATAAATTGCCAGTCCTAGAGTTAAAGGGTTGTTTTATATTTTTTTTGGCTGGCCGCAAACCTCCTAAAAAATTTGCGTACCCCAAAGGGGTACGCTTACCACAGTTTGAGAACCACTGATTTACAGTAATGATTGCTCTTACACTCGAGCAATGTAGTAAAAAGTCCACATAGAAAATGTGTTATCTCGCTCCTTCTACAATGAAAGAGCTTATTTAGGCGCATTAACTTCAAATGATACAATTTTCAGCTTAAATGTTTTGAAAGGCAACCGGTAAATAATACACTTGTAAGTGCCAGTTTGCTTTTTATATTGGGCCATAAAATGCTTTCAGTATAGCACTAGCCACAATTTAGGGTTAAGAGTTGGGGGCGGAAAAGGCAGCATTCGTTCTATTATATTCCATAGTTTTTGTTCGTTTTAAGTTTTGATGTTACTCTTTAATTTTTTATTTGTTCATTTATTTGATTTCTGTTCATGTTTAATATTATCTCAGAATAATCCAATTATTAGCGTAGCTCCTTCCCTGGTCTTTATGCTTAAATTAAATTGAAAAAAAAAAAACTTTTTTTAACTGAAAGTAAGGAGCAATATTAAAACTTAAAAGGAACAGGAATTATTACGTGTATAAGGGGGTTTGCCACTTCGTCAATACCTCGCTCTTTACGCTAAAGTTCGAATTTTGTTCCAATTCTTTAAGAACTACCCCTGAATCACAAATGCTGTTTAATTGGAATAAATAGTTCATTAGAAAGTACTAAAAATACTTTAGCGTAAAGAGCGAGGTATTGACGAGGGGGTAGAACCCCTCATATACGTATTAATTTCTGTTCGTTTTAAATTTTAGTGTCGCTCCTTACTTTCAGTTGAAAAAACTTGTTTTTTTTTATTTAATTTCTGATCGTTATGTAAATAATGCTGGGAATTCTGGCATCCCCTTCATGGGAAATTACCTTCCCCAATGAAAAATTCCTCCGTGGAAAGATCCTCCCATGTAACCCCCGAGCCCCCACCACCAGAAAAATACCCCCTGAAAACGTCTGTATACTTCCCAATAACCAATACAACGGGTTTAAACAACGGGCAAAGTTCATGACATGCAGACCTTCCCCCGGGAACTTTGGGGGATTAAGCCGTCCTCAAAGACATAGTTATTAGATTTTTCGACTTTGCTGAACAAAATGGCTATCTCAAAATTTTGATCCAGTGACTTTTGGAAAAAAATGAGAGTGGGAGGGGGCCTAGTTGCCCTCCAATTTTTTCGGTCACTTAAAAAGGCCAGTGGAACTTTTAATTTCCGTTGAAGTGAGCCTTCTCGCGACATTCTAGGAATACTGGGTAGATCCAAACGCCCCTAGGGGAAAAAACAACAAATAAACATGTATCGGCGATCTTTCTTTTGGCAAAAAAATACAAAATTCCACATTTTTGCAGATAGGAGCTTAAAACGTCTGTAGCTGGGTTCTCCGATACGCTGAATCTGATGGTGTGATTTTGATCAAGATTCTATGACTTTGAGTGGGTGTTTCTCCCTCTTTTCGAAAACAAGGCAAATTTTCTCAGGCGCTTAACTTTTGATGGGTAAGACTAAACTTAATGAAACTTATATATTTGAAATCAGCATAGAAATCTGATTCTTTCGATGTATCTCTTGGTATCAAAATTCCGTTTTTTAGAGTTTTGGTTACTATTGAACCGGGTCACTCCTTACATACTGTTCGTTATCACGAACTGTTTGGTTTAAGTGTTGTATAATAATACTTTGAAAATGAAAATCGCCCAAGAAAAGGGCGACCCTTTATCACTCTTTTAAGGGGAGCCTGAGATGCTAAAATGATTTTTCAGGGAGAGAAAATCTGGAAATGCAAATTTTTGTGATTTTTCCATGGCTCCATATTTTTCATGTTCTTCCCCAGGATTTTTTAGTTAAATACCCTTCTCTTCCCTGTTTACTTTCTTCTATTTAATCTGTCAGGGGTCCTTTTTTAAACGTTCTTCGGTCCAAGACCGTATCCAGGAGAGGTTACAGGCCCCCGCCCCCCCCCCCCCGAAATTTCTGTTCGACCTGTAAGAAAAAGCGTATATTGACAAATGTTTGACGCGTTTTGTGACGATGTTTTTTTTGTGAACTCCCCTCCAAACACAAATTCTGGATACGCCCTTGCTTTGGTCTCTTGACTCTCATATTACATTTATAACCTGATCTGAAAATTGTTAATCTTGTAACTGAGGAAAAAGTTTGCGGAATGTTTCTTTGTAATTAGAGGCGGAAACACTATTATATTGAAAAGTTTCATGTTAGAGGACTTTTTTAACCTTTGAATGCTCTTAGCTCTTTGAATTTTCTTGTTCTTACTGTGAAGCTGTTTTTCGTATTTAATATTGACGAGACCGGATGAGAAGTTCGAAGTTGCAAATCCCAAAAGTGCATTTAGCAAAAGTTTACTCTCTTGAACCCAAGTAATCTTTTTGTAAATCCACTCTCAATCCTTCAGAAAATGACGACTGAATTGTACTCAAAAGGTATAAAAAGATAAGCCGACCTCCATATTGTGTTTGTGCTAAAATTTTTCGTTTTTCGTATTTAATATTGACGAGACCGGATGAGAAGTTCGAAGTTGCAAATCCCAAAAGTGCATTTAGCAAAAGTTTACTCTCTTGAACCCAAGTAATCTTTTTGTAAATCCACTCTCAATCCTTCAGAAAATGACGACTGAATTGTACTCAAAAGGTATAAAAAGATAAGCCGACCTCCATATTGTGTTTGTGCTAAAATTTTAAAAAGCGGAATCGTAGTAAAGCGGTCCCTGAAAATTAGGATGACAGGTCTCCGAGTCTTGCGTTTCGAAATAGATGCGTTTTCCGACCGAAAATTTGGATTTCTGTACCGAAAATTTCGATTTCTGTTCTTTTTTTATTATTATTATTAGTACGAGTATCTTCTGGTAGTGTGGCCACATACGATAAGCAATTTCAGAAACGTATTCCAGGAATGTTTTCTTGAATGAATGAGTCGAGATTGAATCGATAAACAGAGTACATTTTCCCAAAGCTGGTGTCATCCTTATTTTAGTAAAAAAATCAAACCCATTCATGATATTTAACGATAAGTAAAATATAGTTGTCAATAGAAGCCGAAACACAGTATTTTGGTGACTATATACAGCCAAAGAATTTGCTTTTTATGGTGATTCTAAGAATATGAAATTGAAATTTGTATTGTTTCAGAAAAAAGAAAAAAAAACACTTAAAAAACTCGCCATCAAATTTAGCATATCTGAGAACACTTCAGTAGTGGTTTTAAGCCCATATCTACTAAAAGAAAAATTCTGATTATGTTAGAGATAGATGGTTGTGCATGAGTTTTCACCGGAGTGAAACACCAAACCAGTGGTCGTAGAGTATTGGGAGATATGTCATTCGAAGGGAAATAAATTTTTTTTCCCTTATTAACTATTAATTGAGGTCGTGCCACTGCAAGGTGCCAATCTCTGCCATTTAGTGCCACATAAAGACAATTTTAGCCCAAATAGGGCTTAAATACTATCGAGCAGAAATTGTGCTGTTGCGAATCGATTAAAGATTATTATAAGGCTAATATATTTAACCTCACAGCTTCAAAGGCCATGTCCCACGCGGTGGTGGGTTACTCCCTAATCATACACGGAGATCATACAAAGTCAACGGTTATTATAGGTCGTTTTTAGATGTATACAAATGGTTGTATGTACAATAATTGTAGATTACGAACAGGCATTTGATTCGGCTGATAGAAGAGCTTTAGTGAATGTCCTTCCCTTGTATGGTAAAGTAAAAATATACGTGTGTTATATCATCTCTTGTCGAAAGATGCGTGTGTTATATCATCTTGTATATGAAGATGCAGTTTTCGTTGAATTTGTATTTTATTTCAATACTGTCTTTTGTTAATCACAAAAGACACTAGATGTAACAATTTACTTTCAAATGAGTCCTTAATCACCTCTGTATGATGTTTCAGCTATAATTTTTTCCAAATGGGGTGTTTGGCTATGGGGATTTCCGTTGTGTACTTTTCATTTCTATGTGACCTCATTTTCGTTGGGTCGTTGGGTTTTCGGAATTCCTCCAATTTATTTTCGCAACGAACTTTTATCATTAAGATTCATCGAAAAGAGAGTTACTATTCCTTAGTCCGCTTCAAATGGCGATTCCTCCTCCCTTGACAGTTATTTTCGAAACGAGTTTTTAAGTTTGCGTTACTACAGGCTAGAGTTCGTTTTTTCATAGATTACTGCTATTGCCACAGCCATGATGATTGTAGCTACTGCCGTAAAGCACATTCAAGTGATAAGTGCTTGGTATGAAAATAATGTATGTGCGGTTAAGGTAGGAAGTGAGGTTAGTAGTTGGTTCAGCGTGGAATTTGGAATTAAGCAGGGTTGTGCCTTATCCCCGATTATGTAGATTATTTCGACGGACTTAAAACTAAGGAACACGGCAGAGGCTATCGGAGAACATGGAATCCAATAGGAAGGTAGAAGTCTCCTAGACCTAGATTGTTCAGATAATCCGAGTGTCCAAGATAAAAACGTTAGTAAAATGAGTGAGCTTAGAGGTTTTAGGAGTTTATGGTGCAAGAATAGGTTCGAAAATCAATGTTGAGAAGACTAAGTCGTTTAATTTGGGAATAAATATGGCTGAAGAGGTGATATTGAGTAACGAGAAAATCGAGCAAGTAGAATATCTAACCTAGGAAGAATTATTAGTAAAGATGGTGGATGCAGTGAAGATGAAAAAAGTGGGATAGCCGAGTTAAAGAATGTTATTTTACAGTTGAAAAAAGTTTTGGAGAAGATGAAGATAAGTTTCTGAACTAAAATTAGAATATTGGAAGCCACGGCAAAGACAGTGGTCAAGTATGGGTCTGAGACGTCGGCGTAGTTGTGATTGGTTTTTATGTACCTTTTTACAAGGTCGTATCCAGGGGGGAGGGATAGGAGGTTTGACCCCCCCCCCCCTGAAATGTTTGTCTGACTCGTAAAAACGTAACAAAAATGGACATAAACAAATTTTTATGCATTTTTTTCGTTGTTTTTTTTTTGCAAAACGCCCCCCCCCCAATTTTTTTTAGTAAAAACCCCTCCGAAAAAAAAATCATGGGAAGGCCTTGCTTATGTATTTGCGTGCATTTCCAAATCTTTTTCCCGTTTTGTGAGTGTGTTTCTATTCGCCAACGCAACAGCTATTGTTTTGTCTAAATTTGTCCAAACTACGCCTTCCCTATAATTAAGTTGAGGGCCCCTTTTCGCGAAGGACAAAATTTATCTATCCACACGAACCTAATTTTGTTCTTTATTTGTTCAACAAAATTATGTTTCAGCTCTCGTCCTTCTCTCATCCATCTCTTTTTGAACTGGACAAAGTGATCTCGCTCAACTCTGCAGCAAGACCAGAATAGAGCTCAATTTGTATAGTTTACATACGATTGATAACGTTAAAAAAGGAAGGTCTGAAATCTTTAAGGATCTTTGAGGTTAAATAATGGAAGTTTTTCTTCCATGAACACAGTATTTAGTGGTTCTCTACCGTAGCTGAGAGGCCCGTGTAGATGTATTTGAGTTTTCAGTTTGCGTTCAGCTACATGAAGAAGTCCACCTTTTTATTGAAAAAGAAAATCGTTTTAACGAGGACGGGAGGTAAACAACAGTTCAGGTGTCACCCTTATAACTTCTCCACTAAATCGAGAAATGATACGTAATAATTACCCTTTGTTAATATTCACAATAAATTTATAAGGGAAGGAAATTCTCATTAAAACCGGATGCGGATAAAACCTAATTACATGCTCTCCATAAAATAATTCTATTATAAACCAACTAGAAACTCTGATGAAGCTAACTGGGACTAATTTTCTCTTGTGGTGAATTCCATGTTTACTGTTTTGCGGAGTCTCTCTTCATGCTGGGACTCAAAATTTAATATTTGTTTGGGATAAATAATTTAATTTCAGAACCTTAATATGCCACCTATCTTAGTTTGACTAAACTTTCTTGTCTACCGCGGGGAAACCCCTGTGTTATTTCCTAGTAGTCTCACTATCAAAGCTTTGGAAATGAACTTTGGTAGAAACTGGCGAAACTCCTGAAAGAAGTATAGCGACCATCCTGAATCACATTATGCACAGTTACTATGGTTTTTAGCTTAATCTACCCATAGACACAGAAAAGGGAATAGCGGCCGGATTCTTATTTGCTGGTGTTATTTATTACATTTTCCGTGATAAAGACTCTTTATTTTGAATATATAGCAGGACTCTAAATTAACGGGTAACCACGAAATCTTGCAGAACCTATTCCTATTTCTTATATCTATGGACGTGTCGTATGTCAAAGGTTTGGTTCTAAAATCAATTATGTTCTAGAAAGTAACCAGAGTTACAGGTTCTGGTGACTAAGTGAGATAAATTTTGATTCCTTACGTTTGGCTGCAATAATATATGACTAGTTTTTACTGAAAACCAGGGCCGTATCCAGGGGGAGTTACCTGGTTTGACCCCCCCCCCCCGAAATGTTTGCCTGACTCGTAAAAACGTAACGAAAACGGATATAAACAAATTTTGTATGTGTTTTTTTATGTTTTTTTGTGCAAACCTCTCCCCCCCCCCCGAAATTTTTTTTAATAAAACCCTATCAGAAAAAAATCCTGGGTACGGCCTTGATGAAAACCATGGTGACCGTTATTAAAAGCTAAGAACACAAATCTAAAACAAAGCCTAATAAATTTTAGTTCGCTGTTGCACTGAAAGAAAGCCAGTTATGAGAGGCTATGAGACTCAAACAAAGGACGGAAGGTCCTTCTTCTTCTTATTTGGATTAATATGGAGACGCTTTTGCATAATCTCATCACGGGAATCAAATTCTAGGCCCTGCAGTGTGTTGCTACAGCTAGGTTCGATCTGTGGTTCCCGTATTACCAGCCTAAGGTCTAACCCACTGCGTCATTACATGACTCATGAAGGCCCTATTACTTAAGAATATCCACGGCCTATCTGGATTGGTTTTGTATTTGTTTGCCATCTATTTCCATCAAGTTTTAACTTCAAGAATAAAAACAATTACAAACTAAAATCTTGGTCAGCAGCACCTTTTTCTTGTCAATCTCTGCGGAGTAAACTATTTGCGTTTTTTTGCTTCCCCTCTTTTTATAACTATGCTGTTTATAAATCTCAGATTGTATCGACTGACTGCGTAAAATAAAAGTTATGAGTAATCTTCTTTCAGTGAATTCAAAAGTTGTCGAATTTCAAGCGGAGAATCTTGAAGACATATATATCAACTACTTTGATATATGACTTGAACTTCAGTCTTTTTGCTTCTATTTCATTGTCAGACTGAAAGGCTAAAATCTGTATTGTGAATTTATACACCCTTTCTAAGGATTCTTATCAAACCAGTGCAGATGTTTTTCTTGGGAATTATGCATTACTGTCATCATTGCAAGCTTTACTAGAAGATTTTGCCAGGAAACCAATGTGGATTGCATTTCCATAAAGGATTCTTCTAGTTTCAGCTTCCCGATTTTCCAAATATGAGTTCATTCTCAATTTATGAAGTATTAAAGGATAGTTAGAGTGATTTTCAAATAGTTTGAAGGGAGAGATGCTCAATCATATTTATAAATTTCCTTTGTATAACTTTCCTTTCCGAGTCCGTTGATTTTGAATTGAAAATCAAGTATTTTACAGTAGGTTGCATCAAGACATGGCTAATTGTAGAAAGAAAAAGCCAAGACAGATGGTCCAAGTAACTGAGAGGTAAATTTTTAAATGGCTGCTGTCACGGTTAAATGACGGGAGTAAGTATGACTCTCTTATTGGACAAATGCTTGTTTGTCAGTATTTGAAAAGGCATGCCGGCCTAGTCTAGAGTCTCAGGCAGGTTGACCAAGAATTAAAATTGACATAGGACCATTAGATTTCATCATTGAGTGAAAATTATAGAATACTGCCGGAAGAAGAGTTCTGATAAAAGCTTAATTAGCTAAATCATAAATGAATGAAAATTGCAATTTGTCATATTATTATTATTATTATTATTTTATTACCCATTATTAAACATACAAAATGTTGTAAATGGAGTACAAGAAAAGAAAAAAAAGTAACATCAAATAACAACAAAATATCCGAAGAAAACTCAACAACAGAAAAACAAGATTAAGAACATTCCTACGACAAAAAAAAAGAAGACAAATTTATGTTATTGCAACATATAATGAAGAGAGGCTTGGTTCAAACGCCTTTGCAAATCGAACACGGCGATTCAGTACAGCTATAAACGGGTCGGCTATACCATACTTCAGAGATATATTCGAATTCCTCATCCAAACTGGAAGACGAAGCAGATACTTGCCATATCTCTAGAAAATAGACCGAATATTACGGCGATCAGACGAAGTAAATATTTTCCAAAACGGAGATAGGGCTAGCACATGTGGCGAAACAAAAGCATTATACACCCTTGAAAGTAGAAAACGGTTAAAGTGGCACTTCGTTGAAACGAGGATTCCATAACCTCTGCGTGTCTTTACAGCGAACAACGAAACAAGGTAATCGTGGTTTTCTTTAAGATCGCTACAAATTGGAAGGCCGAGGTACATAATCTTAGACGAAGACTTAATCGTATAAATTCCGAAAATAACATCAACTGGTACACTATCTTTAACGCGGCTATTAAATGCGAGAACTTCACTCTTCTGGGGATTGAAAGAAAGACCTATGTTACCGTACTCCTTACTCAAAACACGGGAAGTCTCTTCGATGCCAACAAGAGTTGTCCTTACGTCCAAAATGTCGTCGGCACAATCAATCAGCAAAACATTGAGACCTCTAAGTATCCATTTACACTGAACCGGCTCTTGTGGTGAAATACTACTAATATTAAATAGCGGTGGTGAAGTAAGTGCTCCTTGGCGTATTCCCTTCTTTACGGGTATAAGACTAGAAGATAGGGTTAAAGCATTAACACAAGGTACATTTACACGCGCTTTTAAATTACTATACATATTCCTCAGTGCGCGTATAATAGACTTATCCACGCCACGTTTCCGGGCCGACAACAATATCTGAAGGTGCACACCGGAGTCAAACGCGTGGTTGACATCGTGACCGGCAAAATACAAAGTCTCATTTGAATCATCGGCGTCAATCAACAAATTAACAATCAAATAATGCGCGTCTTCTCTACTCATCTTCTTCTTGACACCAAATTGGTTATCCGGCGTGTTACATGTAGCACTAAGACTATTTACAACAAGCAATTCAAATAACTTGCACAGTATAGGCGCGACAGTTATCGGGCGGTAAGAAGAACACTGCCCCCCGTTTTTTCCCTTCTATATGTATTGTAAATGTGTTAGTTTGTTTGTTTCTTTTTTATTTTGACAGGCCAGTTGGGTTCGTCGCTGTATGTTTTTATAATGTACTTATGTTTGTACTTTTGTACTCATTTTTATTCATTTTACTTATGTTACTTACTTTTTACTTTTGCTTATGTTACTTACATTTTACTTATGTACTCATTTTTATTCATTTTATTCATTGTACTCATTTTTATTTGACAGGCCAATTGGGTTCATCGCTGTATGTTTTTATACTGTACTTGTGTACTTTTTTTTATACAATGTAGTATAGCTGACAGAAAGCAACAAATTAGGCGGTTTTTTATGTTCTGAGAGTTTGTTTGTTAATAAAACAATGTTGTATTCTGTTCTATCCATAAGAAGGACTCCATAAAAGCTGAATAAGTCCCGTCGTTTTTATATTTTCTTTCACTTTCCAGAAGACATATATGGACTTGAAAATCTTTTTTTTTTCTATTAATATGTTTTCTTAAAAATAGCATATTTTTTTTTTTTTTATGAATATGCAAAGAATTTTTTTTGATTAGTACTTGTGTTTGTTCCTGCTTTTACTTTAGTAAAACTTCAGTTTGATCGATGGGACCTTAGACGAAATAGGCTGATTAGCTCTCTCTTAAGATCCTGGTGGTTGGTAGAGCTAATATTGAAAAGCGTTTTGAGTTTTCCTCAGAACCAAAAGCTAGATTTAACTTAATATAATATTGGCAGTATTAGTTTGAGCAGTTTTTGCAGTTATAATTTCTTGTAAAAGTTGGTAGCTACCTAAGTCCCCGTGAAGGCCTTCTTTCTCGAGAACTTTTACAGTATCTGAAAACTATCCAACGAAGATTTTGTATTGTCGGAATTTAGTTTTTGTAGATATAGTTTAAGGTATTTCCAGGTCCTTGTTCCTTAGAATTCACCCAAGAGAAGGATCGGTTTATTTCATGGCTAGTATGCGAGACTTCTAAGTTGTTGCTTTTTTATATTGGCTACATGCACTCTTAGAGCCAGACTTAAGAAGTATTTATTGGTTTGAAATTCAAAAATTTTTAGGCTAAATGGGTTTACTTAGGACAAATTTTCGTAGGAAATCGGAGTTGCTGATTTTAATACTGTTATTACTTGGCATTGACTTAAAGCTCTGATGCGTCACTTATGTAGAGGGAACTCAACGGTATTAGTCTTCTACTGAGTGGTGTTTTCTTATCTAGAGTAAAAGTTGGAGCTTCCTTGGGGTTGATACTTCTGGTAGGGAGTTGAACGTGGATGACGTCCACCCTTTTGCATGTGGTCTTCCTCTGGGGCGTATCGTTTTTATTAGCGATCTTTTATTGCTGAATTTATTTTGCTGAATTATTAGCATTTTCTTCTAAAGAGTTTCTTAAGCACACCAACCTGACCCTTAAGTGAGTCTGATAATTTTTTCTAAGCGCCGGTCTTTGTAACGATTATCTGGGACTGCCTCTTTTCTGTCCCTCTTATATTCTTTATTTTATGTATGTCAGCGGAAAGACCTCTAAACTTTTCTTTGCACAAAGATGGGAGAGCTTCATTCGAAACTGGCTGGCGATAATATAGATGGAAAGTTTTTCAGGGTAATTAACTTATCTGAGGTCATTGGAACTTTTGTCTTCTCGTCGGAGGTTGCACGAAATAAGATAAGCGAAAAAAAAAACTTGGTAAATTCAGAAAATAACTGTATAGCTGTCTGTATAGCTAGTAATAAGTCACCCTGGTAGACACCTCTGAGGGACATTAAAACACATATTGCATGTATTAAAACACGTATCTTCCATAAGATGTAGCAAGGTTTTCTGTTTGTTATTGACCGAAGACATTTTTGGATGAATTGAAGTTTTGGATAGAAATTGGTGGAAAAAAGGAGATATATTCCTGTTGCACATACCAAAAAGTAATTTCCCGTTTTTCAACATAGGGCAGAAAACCTCCAGTTTATGGTTTTCAACCATTGTGATTAAAATGGGGAAACTTCCATCGTGATCCACCGCCATTTCTGTGAAGTTTCTTTTTCGAAAATTGTCAAAAAAAATTTCGCAAGAAACTTTTATCTCCAAGATAAACTATATAATAGTAATCAATCATAAATCGTCTCTAAATGAAACGTTTTGATCACTACATAGTTTTTTTTTTCAAAACGATTTTTGAACTTCGGTTATGATAGGCTGCAGATGGTACTAGATTGCAGCTATCGATGCAACCATGATTGAAATTAAGTTATAAACTTTCCGTCGTTTAGTTAGGGAGTGACGTGCTGCCGCGATTTTGTGACGCCCAGGGATCAGACACCAAAGCATGGTCAAGAGTCAAGAAATAGACAATCTTGTTAAGAAATGCAAAGTGGCTGCAGTAATGCAAGAAAATGTTGCAGTAGTGCAAAGTGGAGAAAAGCGGTAAAATATGAACTAAGAGGGTATAAAGGCCATGGATAAAATTGCGGGAAGATCTGGTAGATGCAGCCAGGCGACATAATAGTAAAATATTGTTCTGGCATGTTAATAAATTGAGAGGAAACAATCAATCTGGACTTGTCCCAGTTAAAGATAGGAACGGGGCCACAATTAGTGAAAAGAACAGAGTTAAAGAGAGATGGGCAGAACATTTTGAGAATGTGCTAAATCCGGATATAGTTACAGGTAAAGATATAGAGAAGAATGAAATTTTTTTTGACACTTGGATGTTAAGGAAGATTTATTCTGCAAGGAAGAATTAGTGATAGTACTAAAAGGATTAAAAATAATAAGGCCCTAGGTGCTGTTAGCGTGGTAAATGGGTTTCTTAAATACAGTTGTTATGAGGTTAGAAATAAGCTACTGAAGATTACGAATATGATTTTTGAAAAGGGGGAAGTATCTAGTAGTTTTAGGATAACTCTACTTAAACCCCTCCATAAAAAAGGTGATAAGAGTAAGTGTGGTAATTATAGAGGCATTAGCCTGGTTTTTGTTGGTAGAAAATTACTTATAATGATGAAACTTTTTAGACTTAAAGATGCTGTAAATAAAGTTTTGAGAGAATAACATTGTGGTTTTAGGACGGGTAGAGGATTTGTCGACCTAATTTTCACTTCAAGATTAATAACTGAGAAGTGTTGAGTCATCAAAAACCTTTAGTCCTCAGTTTTATAGATTATGAGCAAGCGTTTGATTCAGTTGAGAAGAGAGCTTTACGAAAAGTGCAAAAAGTGTGTACTAGTACGAAAAGTGTGATTCAATCCCGCTTTCTAGGGCTATAGTGAGAGAAAGTGTGAGATGGCCAGGTCATATTTTGCGGATGAAGGATGACACATTGGCAAAAATTGTCTTTTTCAGTCAACCGTCTAGGGCCAAGTAAAAAGCAGGTTTTCCCCGGTTGGGGTGAAAGGATGTTGTAAGGAAAGGTTTAAGGGAAATGGGATCTTCCTGGGAGGGTGTAAAGAGGGAGGCTATTAATAGATTGAGATAGAGGAGGAGCCTGCGTAGCTGTGTTGACCTCAGGCAGCTTGGTGCTGCAGTGAGTTGTTAGTAGTAGTAGAAATGCTAGGCAAGGTTATCAACCCCTTTAGGTGCCATCATATATTTGATGATTTGAGGCTAGTATTTCCATTTAGATAATTTAAGGCTGTATGAGTTGGTAGCTCGTGTAACGGACGAGAATTATCCTGAAGCAACAATATTTCATAAGACACTGAACAGTTATTGAACCTATGCTTTTCCTTAGCAAAGGTAGTAGTAACCTTCAAAAGGGTCTGGAGGTGGTACCTTTTGGAACTTGCCATATTTGCAACCGGGGTCCTTGTGCCGAAGATAGCTGATTATTATGCAGATCATGCATGTAAAACATGACCAAAGCACGTTCTTAAAATTCTTGTATTTCTCTCGTTAAAATTCAAGAATTCATCTAGAATATAAGCAGTTTCATCCATAATGCATCCCATTAAAAGATAGGTAGGCTTTTGATCAAAATCCTTGTTCTTTTAACTGCTAAAGAATAGAACTTCTATTAAACTGTTTCTATGGCTATTTCACTTTCCCAAATTGGCTGTTCTCTCCTAGAAATTTAATTCAGAATGCTAAGGTACATTTCGGAAGGGGATGAAAGAAGGATGAAATTATTTGAAATAATTTATTCATTTTCTTTTTTTAAGGTCTCTTTTTTCATATCAGTGTGCAGACCAGTAACTCCTGACGTGGGGTGCAGGTTCCACGGGTGGAGCATGACAATATTCTCGTGGGTCATGGGCAAGACATGCACCCTTTGACTGACTGTACTTTAGAGCCTTAATTTTGAAAAAAAAACACATTTTTATGCGAATGACGACATATTCATATACTTTTAGAGAGCAAAACAGATAGATGATAGTATTGCAATACTGTCTTTTTTTCATATCAGTTTGCAGACCAGTAATTCCCGACGTGGGGTGCAGGCCCAACCGGTGGGGCATGACAATATTCTCGTGGGTCATGGGCAAGACATGCACCCTTTGGCTGACTATACTTTAGAGCCTTAATTTTGAAAAAAAAACACATTTTTTATGTGAATGACGTCATATTCATATACATTTAGAGAGCAAAACCGATAGATGATAGTATTGCAATACTGTCATGCATTATATAAAAGGGAATTTATACAGATGATGTTTTTTTTTAGCTTAACATATGCCTAGCAGACGACCTAAGAAAAAATACCAATTTGGTATACCAAATACCAATGTCCTTTTAAGCTTTCTTCAGGTGAATACATATAAAATTTTGAACATCAAAACTCAAATATCACGAGGGGTTGGTACATGAGAGTTTTAGAAATGCCTAAATTGGGCAGGGACCGAAATCGGTTGGGAACCATTAGTCCAGACTGTAAACCCGTTTCATTTTCATCATGAAGCCACCAATGACTTGCTTCTCCAATAAAACACAAAACCGTCATTAAAAAATTACTGAATTAGTAAGGGCTAGTGAAGCCCGTCAGTTTTGGCTTAAGCCTATGATGTTTACCAGTTTAGGCCTGTGAAGTTCATAGAAGGGAAGTAGATCGTGAACGTTCCGCCTCTGTAAGAAACAGTGACATATATACAAACGAAAATATTATTTATTCCAGCAGTATTAAGTGAATGCTTCCCGATAGTAATGGAACAGCCTTTTCCGTTTTATGTCGAAAATCTTGAATTTTTTTTATTTTTTCCGAATGATCTAGCACCGTTTCTTTTCTGTTTCCCTTTTGTTTATTATACAGCTGATAATAATTTACCACTTCTCTTTTTGCCTTCTTTTCTTCCTTTTTCTTTCTTTGTATTTCCCTCGTTCTGCTATCTCTTTCCCTGTATTGATTTAATTTGCAATATGGCTTTGAGTCTTTCTTGAATCATTAATATCATTCCTTGACACTTCAACTTTCGCTTTTTTAGATATTGCAAAACATCTGCAAAGAAATTCCCTGATAAATTGGCTTATTGAGTAAATGTTCATTTCGAAATTGGTGATGATAGTTGAAAAAAAATGAAAGGTGCCCAAATTCTATTACAAAACTGTTGTATTTTCATTTTCTTGTTTTTCTCTTTCTTACTGCTGAGAAAGGCCTCCGAATGTCAAAACATTTACTATTATTTTCAATTTATTTGCATCGCTGGTGGTCAAAATCGTTGGTTTGTTTTACCGGTTTCAACTATCTTTTTTTTGAAGAGCCCCCTTTTTTTCTTTTTTGAGGGATGACTTAACTTAATAGACCAATGTGCTGATGACAGAATGTGTTGACCATTCGGAACAGTCTTGCCTTGTTGAGAAAAATATATTTTGGAATTGTACCTCTTCGAAAAATGTGAGATGAAAATTGAAATGTGAGATGAAAATTGACGTGATAAATGCAATAACTGTAATCTATTTGTCGTAGGCTCGTCCCCGGCGGAGATCTGGAGATATATGTGGCGCTTTAGATATGTCAATAAAGACTGAAAGAAGATCATCTCCGTCATCAACGCCGTCCGTTCCTATAGCAAACACGCCAACACATTGGTCTTCAAACTCACCAGAAAATTTGCCTTTAGGCCAATCAGCGCCTTATAGCACGGAACCAATTTCCCCTATGTCTGTAAGTATTTTTGTTGTGGGAATGTTCTTATATATATATATATATATATATATATGTATGTATATATATATATATATATATATATATATATATATATATATATATATATATATATATATATATATATATATATATATGTATGTATATATATGTGTGCATGTGTGTGTGTGTGTACGGTCTCTGTTTAGATTCAATTAGCTTTGCGAGTCAGCTTTTTCAGTTTTGTGCAAGCTTTGATGGTAAAAGTTGAAGTTAGGTTGGATCAGATTATGTTAGCTTAGATTAGGTTTGGTTAAATTTGGTTATAGACATCAGAAATGGGTTAAAAACCTAAGCTAACCAAACCTAATCTAAGCTAACCTGATTACATCCAAGGAGAAAAAAAGGGTATTTCGGACATTCACTGGTGAATGCCAACATACACGAATCTCGAACAGTCACGGTAACTTATATATGTACATATGCATATATATATATATATATATATATATATATATATATATATATATATATATATATATATATATATATATATATATATATATATATATATATATATATATATATATATATAAGGCAAAATTGTTATTATTTACCTAAATTGTAATTCTTCAGCTTATTTTAATTTATTGATTAAAAGTTACGATAAATTTTACAAGAAATTATAACGATATTTCTTTAGCTTATTTTAATTTATTGATTAAAACATTCACGGTAACTTATATATGTCTATATGCATATACATATATATATATATATATATATATATATATATATATATATATATATATATATATATATATATATATATATATATATATATATATATATATATATATATATATATATATATATATATATATATATATATATATATATATATATATATATATATATATATATATATATATACGAGGCAAAACTGTTATTATTTACCTAAACTGTATTTCTTCAGCTTGTTTTACTTTATTGATTAAAAATTAATCTTCTATGGGTGAAACTAACTAATGTAGAGCTCCGATTGTCAGTTATTGATTAAAAATTCATTTTCTATAAGGTACATTAGCTGGTTATATTCAAAATATTAGTCTTATTAATTCCAACCGGTCGAGACACATATAGAGTCATTAGGAATTATAGAGATTTTTACTGTTCCTGGCTGAAGGTGTAAGGTTAAAATACTGTTGACGGGAGAAAATTGGACAGTTAAGCCAGTGACATTCATCAACAAATTTTATTTATCATCATCATTATCAGTTTATTATCAACAAATTCAGTTAAGGGAAGCAGTTGAAGGACTCCAACTTAAAACGAAAAACTTTTAGTTTAGATTAGGTTTTGGTTAAATTTGATTATAAACGTCAGAAATGGGTTAAAAGCCTACGCTACCCAAACCTAATCTGAGCTAACCTGTCATCATCAAACCTTGCATTACATTGAAGAAGTTGACTGGCAACACTGAATAAATCCAAGGAGAAAAAAAGAGGTATTTCGGACATTCACCGGTGAATGTCAACATTCACGAATCTCGAACATTCACGGTTACTTATATATGGATACATACACACACACACACACACACACACACACACACACACACACACACACAAGTAGAGGTGACCCTAAAGCCCCCATTGCCCACCCCTGCTGCCACCTATAACTTTTTTTACATAATTCATGGATGGTTATGTGTGTCGGTCGATTTATTTGATGTTTTTCATGGATGTTTAATGGTTTTTGTCAGTGAGAATTTTAAAAACAGGAACTTTGTCACATTTATGGATGTCAACAGCAATTCATGTCTTTTATATTGTTTTCTCATTGAGAATTAAAAAACAGGAATTTTCTCACTTGGAAAAACAGGAATTTTCTCACATGGAAAACTATAAACCGCGTGGTCCTGTCACGAGTAGCACTTGTGAACTTGATTTACATAATCGCTAGGGGAACTTATTGATTCACGAAGGGCAGAATTAAGAAACATTAAGGCTTCTTTAATCTTAGGTCTGAGGGATAAACGTTCTTTAGGTCAGAGAGAAAAATTAATATTCTATTTTTAAATAGGGCTTCATTGATCTTTAGTGTCAGGAATTATAATTGACATCACTTGTTATCTTGGAATTATGCGGGAGTCTAAAGAGATAGAAATTCTATTTTTAAATACGGCTTCACGGAGCTTTAAGTCGGAGAGATAAATTGATATTCTAACGAAACCCTAATAGTTTAGCTAGGAAAATTTATGAGATGAAGAGATTAACGTAGGAAAGGGTTTCCTAGAAATTTGAAATGCGTTAGCGCATAGATGCCAAACAAAAGGAACACGCTGAAATTACGTTTAGGGATTATTTGGGCGAAACCGTTTTATCCATTTTATGGGATTATTTCGGCGAAACAGTTAGAGACATTTTGAAAGAAGATTTTAGGAAAGGTTTTAGAAGAGAATTTGAGGGTGAAACTCTGTGGTCGTTATAATACACAAGTTCCATTTGAACAGTGTTGTGAGGTCCTCTACCCCAACCCCAAAGGGTTCCGATCCCCCCCCACACCCCCGAAGGCCGCCCCCGGGACTCCAAGGTCCCCCAAGCTCCCATAGAGCCCCAGCCCGCCAAACGCCCTCCTCAGACCCTCAAAGGCCTTCCTCTGGTCCTCAAAGGGCCCCCCGGACCCCCAAAGGGCACCCGGACCCCAAAGGCCCTCCCCCGGTCCTCAAAGGTCCCCCGGACTCCCACAGAGCCACCGGCGCCCCCAAAGACCCACCCAGACCCCCAAAG